>NW_027515115.1:0-93497 GCF_048772815.1 Callospermophilus lateralis
AGAACGAAACTTGGGCATCCAAGTGGGATTGGTGTACTGATCATTACTTGAAATTATCATGAAGATTGGGATGAAAAATGTATGTTGGTGATTTCAGGAGACTGTAGTTTTTTTGGCAGCCTAACAACGCCTTTCATTGAATGAGTTATTCGCCAGCCTGTGCTTAAGGCTACATCAAGAGGAAACAAACCTTAGAGATAGAACGTAGAACTACTGTATTGTGTCACGTTTCAAGAAGCTAGCACAAACCGTGTTTGATTTAGAGTTCGAACTGCATCTGTCAATATAGGAGAAAACAGAGTGAAACCTAAAATTCAAACTGTTACTGCAAACCGGATGCTTCAACGTAGGAGAACGAAACTTGGGCATCCAAGTGGGATTGGTGTACTGATCATTACTTGAAAGTATCATGAAGATTGGATGAAAAAATGTATGTTGTGATTTCAGAGACTGTAGTTTTTTGGCAGCATAACACGCCTTTCATTGAATGAGTTATTCGCCAGCCTGTGCTTAAGGCTACATCAAGAGGAAACAAACCTTAGAGATAGAACGTAGAACTACTGTATGTGTCACGTTTCAAGAAGCTAGCACAAACCGTGTTTGATTTAGAGTTCGAACTGCATCTGTCAATATAGGAGATAACAGAGTGAAACCTAAAAATTCAAACTGTTACTGCAAACGGATGCTTCAACGTAGGAGAACGATACTTGGGCATCCAAGTGGGATTGGTGTACTGATCATTACTTGAAGTATCATGAAGATTGGATGAAAAAAATGTATGTTGAGATTTCAGGAGACTCTAGTTTTTGGAAGTTTGGCAATCCCTTTCAATATAAGTGATATTCGCGAGTCCCTGTATTAGGCTACATCAAGAGGAAACAACCTTAGAGATAGAACGTAGAACTACTGTATTGTGTCAAGTTTCAAGAAGCTAGCACAAACCGGGTTTGATTTAGAGTTCTAACTGCATCTGTCAATATAGAAGAAAACAGAGTGAAACCTAAAATTCAAACTGTTACTGCAAACGGATGCTTCAACGTAGGAGAACGAAACTTGGACATCCAAGTTTGATTGGAGTACTGCTCAATATTTGAAAGTATCAGGAAGGTCGGAAAAAAATGTATGTTGTGATTTCAGGAGACTGTAGTTTTTTGGCAGCCTAACAACGCCTTTCATTGAATGAGTTATTCGGCAGCCTGTGCTTAAGGCTACATCAAGAGAAACAAACCTTAGAGATAGAACGTAGAACTACTGTATTGTGTCAAGTTTCAAGAAGCTAGCACAAACCGTGATTGATTTAGAGTTCGAACTGCATCTGTCAATATAGGAGAAAACAGAGTGAAACCCAAAAATTCAAACTGTTACTGCAAACGGATGCTTCAACGTAGGAGAACGAAACTTGGGCATCCAAGTGGGATTGGTGTACTGATCATTACTTGAAAGTATCATGAAGATTGGATGAAAAAATGTATGTTGTGATTTCAGGAGACTGTAGTTTTTTGGCAGCCTAACAACGCCTTTCATTGAATGAGTTATTCGCCAGCCTGTGCTTAAGGCTACATCAAGAGGAAACAAACCTTAGAGATAGAACGTAGAACTACTGTATTGTGTCACGTTTCAAGAAGCTAGCACAAACCGTGTTTGATTTAGAGTTCGAACTGCATCTGTCAATATAGGAGAAAACGCAGTGAAACCTAGAAATTCAAACTGTTACTGCAAACGGATGCTTCAACGTAGGAGAACGAAACTTGGGCATCCAAGTGGGATTGGTGTACTGATCATTACTTGAAAGTATCATGAAGATTGGATGAAAAAATGTATGTTGTGATTTCAGGAGACTGTAGTTTTTTGGCAGCCTAACAACGCCTTTCATTGAATGAGTTATTCGCCAGCCTGTGCTTAAGGCTACATCAAGAGGAAAAAAAACCTTAGAGATAGAACGTAGAACTACTGTATTGTGTCACGTTTCAAGAAGCTAGCACAAACCGTGTTTGACTTAGAGTTCGAACTGCATCTGTCAATATAGAAGAAAACGCAGTGAAACCTAAAAATTCAAACTGTTACTGCAAACGGATGCTTCAACGTAGGAGAACGACACTTGGGCATCCAAGTGGGATTGGTGTACTGATCATTACTTGAAAGTATCATGAAGATTGAATGAGAAAATGTATGTTGTGATTTCAGGAGACTGTAGTTTTTTTGGCAGCCTAACAACGCCTTTCATTGAATGAGTTATTCGCCAGCCTGTGCTTAAGGCTACATCAAGAGGAAACAAACCTTAGAGATAGAATGTAGAACTACTGTATTGTGTCAAGTTTCAAGAAGCTAGCACAAACCGTGTTTGATTTAGAGTTCGAACTGCATCTGTCAATATAGGAGAAAACAGAGTGAAACCTAAAAATTCAAACTGTTACTGCAAACGGATGCTTCAACGTAGGAGAAAGAAACTTGGGCATCCAAGTGGGATTGGTGTACTGATCATTACTTGAAAGTATCATGAAGATTGAATGAGAAAATGTATGTTGTGATTTCAGGAGACTGTAGTTTTTTTGGCAGCCTAAGAACGCCTTTCATTGAATGAGTTATTCGCCAGCCTGTGCTTAAGGCTACATCAAGAGGAAACAAACCTTAGAGATAGAATGTAGAACTACTGTATTGTGTCAAGTTTCAAGAAGCTAGCACAAACCGTGTTTGATTTAGAGTTCGAACTGCATCTGTCAATATAGGAGAAAACAGAGTGAAACCTAAAAATTCAAACTGTTACTGCAAACGGATGCTTCAACGTAGGAGAAAGAAACTTGGGCATCCAAGTGGGATTGGTGTACTGATCATTACTTGAAAGCATCATGAAGATTGGAGGAAAAAATGTATGTTGTGATTTCAGGAGACTGTAGTTTTTTGGCAGCCTAACAACGCCTTTCATTGAATGAGTTATTCGCCAGCCTGTGCTTAAGGCTACATCAAGAGGAAACAAACCTTAGAGATAGAACGTAGAACTACTGTATTGTGTCACGTTTCAAGAAGCTAGCACAAACCGTGTTTGATTTAGAGTTCGAACTGCATCTGTCAATATAGAAGAAAACGCAGTGAAACCTAAAAATTCAAACTGTTACTGCAAACGGATGCTTCAACGTAGGAGAACGAAACTTGGGCATCCAAGTGGGATTGGTGTACTGATCATTACTTGAAAGTATCATGAAGATTGGATGAAAAAATGTATGTTGTGATTTCAGTAGACTGTAGTTTTTTGGCAGCCTAACAACGCCTTTCATTGAATGAGTTATTCGCCAGCCTGTGCTTAAGGCTACATCAAGAGGAAACAAACCTTAGAGATAGAACGTAGAACTACTGTATTGTGTCAAGTTTCAAGAAGCTAGCACAAACCGTGTTTGATTTAGAGTTTGAACTGCATCTGTCAATATAGGAGAAAACAGAGTGAAACCTAAAAATTCAAACTGTTACTGCAAACGGATGCTTCAACGTAGGAGAACGATACTTGGGCATCCACGTGGGATTGGTGTACTGATCATTACTTGAAAGTATCATGAAGATTGGATGAAAAAAATGTATCTTGAGATTTCAGGAGACTCTAGTTTTTGGAAGTTTGGCAATCCCTTTCAATATAAGTGATATTCGCGAGTCCCTGTATTAGGCTACATCAAGAGGAAACAAACCTTAGAGATAGAACGTAGAACTACTGTATTGTGTCAAGTTTCAAGAAGCTAGCACAAACCGTGTTTGATTTAGAGTTCTAACTGCATCTGTCAATATAGAAGAAAACAGAGTGAAACCTAAAAATTCAAACTGTTACTGCAAACGGATGCTTCAACGTAGGAGAACGAAACTTGGACATCCAAGTTTGATTGGAGTACTGCTCATTATTTGAAAGTATCAGGAAGGTCGGAAAAAAAATATATGTTGTGATTTCAGGAGACTGTAGTTTTTTGGCAGCCTAACATCGCCTTTCATTGAATGAGTTATTCGCCAGCCTGTGCTTAAGGCTACATCAAGAGGAAACAAACCTTAGAGATAGAATGTAGAACTACTGTATTGTGTCAAGTTTCAAGAAGCTAGCACAAACCGTGTTTGATTTAGAGTTCGAACTGCATCTGTCAATATAGGAGAAAACAGAGTGAAACCTAAAAATTCAAACTGTTACTGCAAACGGATGCTTCAACGTAGGAGAACGAAACTTGGGCATCCAAGTGGGATTGGTGTACTGATCATTACTTGAAAGTATCATGAAGATTGGATGAAAAAATGTATGTTGTGATTTCAGGAGACTGTAGTTTTTTGGCAGCCTAACAACGCCTTTCATTGAATGAGTTATTCGCCAGCCTGTGCTTAAGGCTACATCAAGAGGAAACAAACCTTAGAGATAGAACGTAGAACTACTGTATTGTGTCAAGTTTCAAGAAGCTAGCACAAACCGTGTTTGATTTAGAGTTCGAACTGCATCTGTCAATATAGGAGAAAACTGAGTGAAACCTAAAAATTCAAACTGTTACTGCAAACGGATGCTTCAACGTAGGAGAACGATACTTGGGCATCCAAGTGGGATTGGTGTACTGATCATTACTTGAAAGTATCATGAAGATTGGATGAAAAAATGTATGTTGAGATTTCAGGAGACTCTAGTTTTTGGAAGTTTGGCAACCCCTTTCAATATAAGTGTTATTCGCGAGTCCCTGTATTAGGCTACATCAAGAGGAAAAAACCTTAGAGATAGAACGTAGAACTACTGTATTGTGTCACGTTTCAAGAAGCTAGCACAAACCGTGTTTGATTTAGAGTTCGAACTGCATCTGTCAATATAGAAGAAAACGCAGTGAAACCTAAAAATTCAAACTGTTACTGCAAACGGATGCTTCAACGTAGGAGAACGAAACTTGGACATCCAAGTTTGTTTGGAGTACTGCTCATTATTTGAAAGTATCAGGAAGGTCGGAAAAAAAATATGTGTTGTGATTTCAGGAGACTGTAGTTTTTTGGCAGCCTAACAACGCCTTTCATTGAATGAGTTATTCGCCAGCCTGTGCTTAAGGCTACATCAAGAGGAAACAAACCTTAGAGATAGAACGTAGAACTACTGTATTGTGTCACGTTTCAAGAAGCTAGCACAAACCGTGTTTGATTTAGAGTTCGAACTGCATCTGTCAATATAGAAGAAAACGATGTGAAACCTAAAAATTCAAACTGTTACTGCAAACGGATGCTTCAACGTAGGAGAACGAAACTTGGGCATCCAAGTGGGATTGGTGTACTGATCATTACTTGAAAGTATCATGAAGATTGGATGAAAAAAATGTATGTTGAGATTTCAGGAGACTCTAGTTTTTGGAAGTTTGGCAATCCCTTTCAATATAAGTGATATTCGCGAGTCCCTGTATTAGGCTACATCAAGAGGAAACAAACCTTAGAGATAGAACGTAGAACTACTGTATTGTGTCAAGTTTCAAGAAGCTAGCACAAACCGTGTTTGATTTAGAGTTCTAACTGCATCTGTCAATATATAAGAAAACAGAGTGAAACCTAAAAATTCAAACTGTTACTGCAAACGGATGCTTCAACGTAGGAGAACGAAACTTGGACATCCAAGTTTGATTGGAGTACTGCTCATTATTTGAAAGTATCAGGAAGGTCGGAAAAAAAATGTATGTTGTGATTTCAGGAGACTGTAGTTTTTTGGCAGCCTAACAACGCCTTTCATTGAATGAGTTATTCGGCAGCCTGTGCTTAAGGCTACATCAAGAGGAAACAAACCTTAGAGATAGAACGTAGAACTACTGTATTGTGTCAAGTTTCAAGAAGCTAGCACAAACCGTGTTTGATTTAGAGTTCGAACTGCATCTGTCAATATAGGAGAAAACAGAGTGAAACCTAAAAATTCAAACTGTTACTGCAAACGGATGCTTCAACGTAGGAGAACGAAACTTGGGCATCCAAGTGAGATTGGTGTACTGATCATTACTTGAAAGTATCATGAAGATTGGATGAAAAAATGTATGTTGTGATTTCAGGAGACTGTAGTTTTTTGGCAGCCTAACAACGCCTTTCATTGAATGAGTTATTCGCCAGCCTGTGCTTAAGGCTACATCAAGAGGAAACAAACCTTAGAGATAGAACGTAGAACTACTGTATTGTGTCACGTTTCAAGAAGCTAGCACAAACCGTGTTTGATTTAGAGTTCGAACTGCATCTGTCAATATAGGAGAAAACGCAGTGAAACCTAGAAATTCAAACTGTTACTGCAAACGGATGCTTCAACGTAGGAGAACGAAACTTGGGCATCCAAGTGGGATTGGTGTACTGATCATTACTTGAAAGTATCATGAAGATTGGATGAAAAAATGTATGTTGTGATTTCAGGAGACTGTAGTTTTTTGGCAGCCTAACAACGCCTTTCATTGAATGAGTTATTCGCCAGCCTGTGCTTAAGGCTACATCAAGAGGAAAAAAACCTTAGAGATAGAACGTAGAACTACTGTATTGTGTCACGTTTCAAGAAGCTAGCACAAACCGTGTTTGATTTAGAGTTCGAACTGCATCTGTCAATATAGAAGAAAACGCAGTGAAACCTAAAAATTCAAACTGTTACTGCAAACGGATGCTTCAACGTAGAGAACGAAACTTGGGCATCCAAGTGGGATTGGTGTACTGATCATTACTTGAAAGTATCATGAAGATTGAATGAGAAAATGTATGTTGTGATTTCAGGAGACTGTAGTTTTTTTGGCAGCCTAACAACGCCTTTCATTGAATGAGTTATTCGCCAGCCTGTGCTTAAGGCTACATCAAGAGGAAACAAACCTTAGAGATAGAATGTAGAACTACTGTATTGTGTCAAGTTTCAAGAAGCTAGCACAAACCGTGTTTGATTTAGAGTTCGAACTGCATCTGTCAATATAGGAGAAAACAGAGTGAAACCTAAAAATTCAAACTGTTACTGCAAACGGATGCTTCAACGTAGGAGAAAGAAACTTGGGCATCCAAGTGGGATTGGTGTACTGATCATTACTTGAAAGTATCATGAAGATTGGATGAAAAAATGTATGTTGTGATTTCAGGAGACTGTAGTTTTTTGGCAGCCTAACAACGCCTTTCATTGAATGAGTTATTCGCCAGCCTGTGCTTAAGGCTACATCAAGAGGAAACAAACCTTAGAGATAGAACGTAGAACTACTGTATTGTGTCACGTTTCAAGAAGCTAGCACAAACCGTGTTTGATTTAGAGTTCGAACTGCATCTGTCAATATAGAAGAAAACGCAGTGAAACCTAAAAATTCAAACTGTTACTGCAAACGGATGCTTCAACGTAGGAGAACGAAACTTGGGCATCCAAGTGGGATTGGTGTACTGATCATTACTTGAAAGTATCATGAAGATTGGATGAAAAAATGTATGTTGTGATTTCAGGAGACTGTAGTTTTTTGGCAGCCTAACAACGCCTTTCATTGAATGAGTTATTCGCCAGCCTGTGCTTAAGGCTACATCAAGAGGAAACAAACCTTAGAGATAGAACGTAGAACTACTGTATTGTGTCACGTTTCAAGAAGCTAGCACAAACCGTGTTTGATTTAGAGTTCGAACTGCATCTGTCAATATAGGAGAAAACAGAGTGAAACCTAAAAATTCAAACTGTTACTGCAAACGGATGCTTCAACGTAGGAGAACGAAACTTGGGCATCCAAGTGGGATTGGTGTACTGATCATTACTTGAAAGTATCATGAAGATTGGATGAAAAAATGTATGTTGTGATTTCAGGAGACTGTAGTTTTTTGGCAGCCTAACAACGCCTTTCATTGAATGAGTTATTCGCCAGCCTGTGCTTAAGGCTACATCAAGAGGAAACAAACCTTAGAGATAGAACGTAGAACTACTGTATTGTGTCACGTTTCAAGAAGCTAGCACAAACCGTGTTTGATTTAGAGTTCGAACTGCATCTGTCAATATAGGAGAAAACAGAGTGAAACCTAAAAATTCAAACTGTTACTGCAAACGGATGCTTCAACGTAGGAGAACGATACTTGGGCATCCAAGTGGGATTGGTGTACTGATCATTACTTGAAAGTATCATGAAGATTGGATGAAAAAAATGTATGTTGAGATTTCAGGAGACTCTAGTTTTTGGAAGTTTGGCAATCCCTTTCAATATAAGTGATATTCGCGAGTCCCTGTATTAGGCTACATCAAGAGGAAACAAACCTTAGAGATAGAACGTAGAACTACTGTATTGTGTCAAGTTTCAAGAAGCTAGCACAAACCGTGTTTGATTTAGAGTTCTAACTGCATCTGTCAATATAGAAGAAAACAGAGTGAAACCTAAAAATTCAAACTGTTACTGCAAACGGATGCTTCAACGTAGGAGAACGAAACTTGGACATCCAAGTTTGATTGGAGTACTGCTCATTATTTGAAAGTATCAGGAAGGTCGGAAAAAAAATGTATGTTGTGATTTCAGGAGACTGTAGTTTTTTGGCAGCCTAACAACGCCTTTCATTGAATGAGTTATTCGGCAGCCTGTGCTTAAGGCTACATCAAGAGGAAACAAACCTTAGAGATAGAACGTAGAACTACTGTATTGTGTCAAGTTTCAAGAAGCTAGCACAAACCGTGATTGATTTAGAGTTCGAACTGCATCTGTCAATATAGGAGAAAACAGAGTGAAACCCAAAAATTCAAACTGTTACTGCAAACGGATGCTTCAACGTAGGAGAACGAAACTTGGGCATCCAAGTGGGATTGGTGTACTGATCATTACTTGAAAGTATCATGAAGATTGGATGAAAAAATGTATGTTGTGATTTCAGGAGACTGTAGTTTTTTGGCAGCCTAACAACGCCTTTCATTGAATGAGTTATTCGCCAGCCTGTGCTTAAGGCTACATCAAGAGGAAACAAACCTTAGAGATAGAACGTAGAACTACTGTATTGTGTCACGTTTCAAGAAGCTAGCACAAACCGTGTTTGATTTAGAGTTCGAACTGCATCTGTCAATATAGGAGAAAACGCAGTGAAACCTAGAAATTCAAACTGTTACTGCAAACGGATGCTTCAACGTAGGAGAACGAAACTTGGGCATCCAAGTGGGATTGGTGTACTGATCATTACTTGAAAGTATCATGAAGATTGGATGAAAAAATGTATGTTGTGATTTCAGGAGACTGTAGTTTTTTGGCAGCCTAACAACGCCTTTCATTGAATGAGTTATTCGCCAGCCTGTGCTTAAGGCTACATCAAGAGGAAAAAAAACCTTAGAGATAGAACGTAGAACTACTGTATTGTGTCACGTTTCAAGAAGCTAGCACAAACCGTGTTTGACTTAGAGTTCGAACTGCATCTGTCAATATAGAAGAAAACGCAGTGAAACCTAAAAATTCAAACTGTTACTGCAAACGGATGCTTCAACGTAGGAGAACGAAACTTGGGCATCCAAGTGGGATTGGTGTACTGATCATTACTTGAAAGTATCATGAAGATTGAATGAGAAAATGTATGTTGTGATTTCAGGAGACTGTAGTTTTTTTGGCAGCCTAACAACGCCTTTCATTGAATGAGTTATTCGCCAGCCTGTGCTTAAGGCTACATCAAGAGGAAACAAACCTTAGAGATAGAATGTAGAACTACTGTATTGTGTCAAGTTTCAAGAAGCTAGCACAAACCGTGTTTGATTTAGAGTTCGAACTGCATCTGTCAATATAGGAGAAAACAGAGTGAAACCTAAAAATTCAAACTGTTACTGCAAACGGATGCTTCAACGTAGGAGAAAGAAACTTGGGCATCCAAGTGGGATTGGTGTACTGATCATTACTTGAAAGTATCATGAAGATTGGATGAAAAAATGTATGTTGTGATTTCAGGAGACTGTAGTTTTTTGGCAGCCTAACAACGCCTTTCATTGAATGAGTTATTCGCCAGCCTGTGCTTAAGGCTACATCAAGAGGAAACAAACCTTAGAGATAGAACGTAGAACTACTGTATTGTGTCACGTTTCAAGAAGCTAGCACAAACCGTGTTTGATTTAGAGTTCGAACTGCATCTGTCAATATAGGAGAAAACAGAGTGAAACCTAAAAATTCAAACTGTTACTGCAAACGGATGCTTCAACGTAGGAGAACGAAACTTGGGCATCCAAGTGGGATTGGTGTACTGATCATTACTTGAAAGTATCATGAAGATTGGATGAAAAAATGTATGTTGTGATTTCAGGAGACTGTAGTTTTTTGGCAGCCTAACAACGCCTTTCATTGAATGAGTTATTCGCCAGCCTGTGCTTAAGGCTACATGAAGAGGAAACAAACCTTAGAGATAGAACGTAGAACTACTGTATTGTGTCAAGTTTCAAGAAGCTAGCACAAACCGTGTTTGATTTAGAGTTCGAACTGCATCTGTCAATATAGGAGAAAACAGAGTGAAACCTAAAAATTCAAACTGTTACTGCAAACGGATGCTTCAACGTAGGAGAACGATACTTGGGCATCCAAGTGGGATTGGTGTACTGATCATTACTTGAAAGTATCATGAAGATTGGATGAAAAAATGTATGTTGAGATTTCAGGAGACTCTAGTTTTTGGAAGTTTGGCAACCCCTTTCAATATAAGTGTTATTCGCGAGTCCCTGTATTAGGCTACATCAAGAGGAAACAACCTTAGAGATAGAACGTAGAACTACTGTATTGTGTCACGTTTCAAGAAGCTAGCACAAACCGTGTTTGATTTAGAGTTCGAACTGCATCTGTCAATATAGAAGAAAACGCAGTGAAACCTAAAAATTCAAACTGTTACTGCAAACGGATGCTTCAACGTAGGAGAACGAAACTTGGACATCCAAGTTTGTTTGGAGTACTGCTCATTATTTGAAAGTATCAGGAAGGTCGGAAAAAAAATATGTGTTGTGATTTCAGGAGACTGTAGTTTTTTGGCAGCCTAACAACACCTTTCATTGAATGAGTTATTCGCCAGCCTGTGCTTAAGGCTACATCAAGAGGAAACAAACCTTAGAGATAGAACGTAGAACTACTGTATTGTGTCAAGTTTCAAGAAGCTAGCACAAACCGTGTTTGATTTAGAGTTCGAACTGCATCTGTCAATATAGGAGAAAACAGAGTGAAACCTAAAAATTCAAACTGTTACTGCAAACGGATGCTTCAACGTAGGAGAACGAAACTTGGGCATCCAAGTGGGATTGGTGTACTGATCATTACTTGAAAGTATCATGAAGATTGGATGAAAAAATGTATGTTGTGATTTCAGGAGACTGTAGTTTTTTGGCAGCCTAACAACGCCTTTCATTGAATGAGTTATTCGCCAGCCTGTGCTTAAGGCTGCATCAAGAGGAAACAAACCTTAGAGATAGAACGTAGAACTACTGTATTGTGTCACGTTTCAAGAAGCTAGCACAAACCGTGTTTGATTTAGAGTTCGAACTGCATCTGTCAATATAGAAGAAAACGCAGTGAAACCTAAAAATTCAAACTGTTACTGCAAACGGATGCTTCAACGTAGGAGAACGAAACTTGGGCATCCAAGTGGGATTGGTGTACTGATCATTACTTGAAAGTATCATGAAGATTGGATGAAAAAATGTATGTTGTGATTTCAGGAGACTGTAGTTTTTTGGCAGCCTAACAACGCCTTTCATTGAATGAGTTATTCGCCAGCCTGTGCTTAAGGCTACATCAAGAGGAAACAAACCTTAGAGATAGAACGTAGAACTACTGTATTGTGTCACGTTTCAAGAAGCTAGCACAAACCGTGTTTGATTTAGAGTTCGAACTGCATCTGTCAATATAGAAGAAAACGCAGTGAAACCTAAAAATTCAAACTGTTACTGCAAACGGATGCTTCAACGTAGGAGAACGAAACTTGGGCATCCAAGTGGGATTGGTGTACTGATCATTACTTGAAAGTATCATGAAGATTGGATGAAAAAATGTATGTTGTGATTTCAGGAGACTGTAGTTTTTTGGCAGCCTAACAACGCCTTTCATTGAATGAGTTATTCGCCAGCCTGTGCTTAAGGCTACATCAAGAGGAAACAAACCTTAGAGATAGAACGTAGAACTACTGTATTGTGTCAAGTTTCAAGAAGCTAGCACAAACCGTGTTTGATTTAGAGTTCGAACTGCATCTGTCAATATAGGAGAAAACAGAGTGAAACCTAAAAATTCAAACTGTTACTGCAAACGGATGCTTCAACGTAGGAGAACGATACTTGGGCATCCAAGTGGGATTGGTGTACTGATCATTACTTGAAAGTATCATGAAGATTGGATGAAAAAAATGTATGTTGAGATTTCAGGAGACTCTAGTTTTCGGAAGTTTGGCAATCCCTTTCAATATAAGTGATATTCGCGAGTCCTGTATTAGGCTACATCAAGAGGAAACAAACCTTAGAGATAGAACGTAGAACTACTGTATTGTGTCAAGTTTCAAGAAGCTAGCACAAACCGTGTTTGATTAAGAGTTCTAACTGCATCTGTCAATATAGAAGAAAACAGAGTGAAACCTAAAAATTCAAACTGTTACTGCAAACGGATGCTTCAACGTAGGAGAACGAAACTTGGACATCCAAGTTTGATTGGAGTACTGCTCATTATTTGAAAGTATCAGGAAGGTCGGAAAAAAAATGTATGTTGTGATTTCAGGAGACTGTAGTTTTTTGGCAGCCTAACAACGCCTTTCATTGAATGAGTTATTCGGCAGCCTGTGCTTAAGGCTACATCAAGAGGAAACAAACCTTAGAGATAGAACGTAGAACTACTGTATTGTGTCAAGTTTCAAGAAGCTAGCACAAACCGTGTTTGATTTAGAGTTCGAACTGCATCTGTCAATATAGGAGAAAACAGAGTGAAACCTAAAAATTCAAACTGTTACTGCAAACGGATGCTTCAACGTAGGAGAACGAAACTTGGGCATCCAAGTGGGATTGGTGTACTGATCATTACTTGAAAGTATCATGAAGATTGGATGAAAAAATGTATGTTGTGATTTCAGGAGACTGTAGTTTTTTGGCAGCCTAACAACGCCTTTCATTGAATGAGTTATTCGCCAGCCTGTGCTTAAGGCTACATCAAGAGGAAACAAACCTTAGAGATAGAACGTAGAACTACTGTATTGTGTCACGTTTCAAGAAGCTAGCACAAACCGTGTTTGATTTAGAGTTCGAACTACATCTGTCAA
The DNA here is from genome assembly GCF_048772815.1 of Callospermophilus lateralis. NCBI lineage: Eukaryota > Metazoa > Chordata > Mammalia > Rodentia > Sciuridae > Callospermophilus > Callospermophilus lateralis. The sequence continues at coordinate 13,183 of NW_027515115.1, forward strand.
TATAGGAGAAAACGCAGTGAAACCTAGAAATTCAAACTGTTACTGCAAACGGATGCTTCAACGTAGGAGAACGAAACTTGGGCATCCAAGTGGGATTGGTGAACTGATCATTACTTGAAAGTATCATGAAGATTGGATGAAAAAATGTATGTTGTGATTTCAGGAGACTGTAGTTTTTTGGCAGCCTAACAACGCCTTTCATTGAATGAGTTATTCGCCAGCCTGTGCTTAAGGCTACATGAAGAGGAAAAAAACCTTAGAGATAGAACGTAGAACTACTGTATTGTGTCACGTTTCAAGAAGCTAGCACAAACCGTGTTTGATTTAGAGTTCGAACTGCATCTGTCAATATAGAAGAAAACGCAGTGAAACCTAAAAATTCAAACTGTTACTGCAAACGGATGCTTCAACGTAGGAGAACGAAACTTGGGCATCCAAGTGGGATTGGTGTACTGATCATTACTTGAAAGTATCATGAAGATTGAATGAGAAAATGTATGTTGTGATTTCAGGAGACTGTAGTTTTTTGGCAGCCTAACAACGCCTTTCATTGAATGAGTTATTCGCCAGCCTGTGCTTAAGGCTACATCAAGAGGAAACAAACCTTAGAGAAAGAACGTAGAACTACTGTATTGTGTCAAGTTTCAAGAAGCTAGCACAAACCGTGTTTGATTTAGAGTTCGAACTGCATCTCTCAATATAGGAGAAAACAGAGTGAAACCTAAAAATTCAAACTGTTACTGCAAACGGATGCTTCAACGTAGGAGAACGAAACTTGGGCATCCAAGTGGGATTGGTGTACTGATCATTACTTGAAAGTATCATGAAGATTGGATGAAAAAATGTATGTTGTGATTTCAGGAGACTGTAGTTTTTTGGCAGCCTAACAACGCCTTTCATTGAATGAGTTATTCGCCAGCCTGTGCTTAAGGCTACATCAAGAGGAAACAAACCTTAGAGATAGAACGTAGAACTACTGTATTGTGTCACGTTTCAAGAAGCTAGCACAAACCGTGTTTGATTTAGAGTTCGAACTGCATCTGTCAATATAGGAGAAAACAGAGTGAAACCTAAAAATTCAAACTGTTACTGCAAACGGATGCTTCAACGTAGGAGAACGAAACTTGGGCATCCAAGTGGGATTGGTGTACTGATCATTACTTGAAAGTATCATGAAGATTGGATGAAAAAATTATGTTGTGATTTCAGGAGACTGTAGTTTTTTGGCAGCCTAACAACGCCTTTCATTGAATGAGTTATTCGCCAGCCTGTGCTTAAGGCTACATCAAGAGGAAACAAACCTTAGAGATAGAACGTAGAACTACTGTATTGTGTCACGTTTCAAGAAGCTAGCACAAACCGTGTTTGATTTAGAGTTCTAACTGCATCTGTCAATATAGAAGAAAACGCAGTGAAACCTAAAAATTCAAACTGTTACTGCAAACGGATGCTTCAACGTAGGAGAACGAAACTTGGACATCCAAGTTTGATTGGAGTACTGCTCATTATTTGAAAGTATCAGGAAGGTCGGAAAAAAAATATATGTTGTGATTTCAGGAGACTGTAGTTTTTTGGCAGCCTAACAACGCCTTTCATTGAATGAGTTATTCGCCAGCCTGTGCTTAAGGCTACATCAAGAGGAAACAAACCTTAGAGATAGAACGTAGAACTACTGTATTGTGTCAAGTTTCAAGAAGCTAGCACAAACCGTGTTTGATTTAGAGTTCGAACTGCATCTGTCAATATAGGAGAAAACAGAGTGAAACCTAAAAATTCAAACTGTTACTGCAAACGGATGCTTCAACGTAGGAGAACGAAACTTGGGCATCCAAGTGGGATTGGTGTACTGATCATTACTTGAAAGTATCATGAAGATTGGATGAAAAAATGTATGTTGTGATTTCAGGAGACTGTAGTTTTTTGGCAGCCTAACAACGCCTTTCATTGAATGAGTTATTCGCCAGCCTGTGCTTAAGGCTACATCAAGAGGAAACAAACCTTAGAGATAGAACGTAGAACTACTGTATTGTGTCAAGTTTCAAGAAGCTAGCACAAACCGTGTTTGATTTAGAGTTCGAACTGCATCTGTCAATATAGGAGAAAACAGAGTGAAACCTAAAAATTCAAACTGTTACTGCAAACGGATGCTTCAACGTAGGAGGACGAAACTTGGGCTTCCAAGTGGGATTGGTGTACTGATCATTACTTGAAAGTATCATGAAGATTGGATGAAAAAATGTATGTTGTGATTTCAGGAGACTGTAGTTTTTTGGCAGCCTAACAACGCCTTTCATTGAATGAGTTATTCGCCAGCCTGTGCTTAAGGCTACATCAAGAGGAAACAAACCTTAGAGATAGAACGTAGAACTACTGTATTGTGTCACGTTTCAAGAAGCTAGCACAAACCGTGTTTGATTTAGAGTTCGAACTCATCTGTCAATATAGGAGAAAACGCAGTGAAACCTAGAAATTCAAACTGTTACTGCAAACGGATGCTTCAACGTAGGAGAACGAAACTTGGGCATCCAAGTGGGATTGGTGTACTGATCATTACTTGAAAGTATCATGAAGATTGAATGAGAAAATGTATGTTGTGATTTCAGGGGACTGTAGTTTTTTGGCAGCCTAACAACGCCTTTCATTGAATGAGTTATTCGCCAGCCTGTGCTTAAGGCTACATCAAGAGGAAACAAACCTTAGAGATAGAACGTAGAACTACTGTATTGTGTCAAATTTCAAGAAGCTAGCACAAACCGTGTTTGATTTAGAGTTCGAACTGCATCTGTCAATATAGGAGAAAACAGAGTGAAACCTAAAAATTCAAACTGTTACTGCAAACGGATGCTTCAACGTAGGAGAACGAAACTTGGGCATCCAAGTGGGATTGGTGTACTGATCATTACTTGAAAGTATCATGAAGATTGGATGAAAAAATGTATGTTGTGATTTCAGGAGACTGTAGTTCTTTGGCAGCCTAACAACGCCTTTCATTGAATGAGTTATTCGGCAGCCTGTGCTTAAGGCTACATCAAGAGGAAACAAACCTTAGAGATAGAACGTAGAACTACTGTATTGTGTCACGTTTCAAGAAGCTAGCACAAACCGTGTTTGATTTAGAGTTCGAACTGCATCTGTCAATATAGGAGAAAACAGAGTGAAACCTAAAAATTCAAACTGTTACTGCAAACGGATGCTTCAACGTAGGAGAACGAAACTTGGGCATCCAAGTGGGATTGGTGTACTGATCATTACTTGAAAGTATCATGAAGATTGGATGAAAAAATTATGTTGTGATTTCAGGAGACTGTAGTTTTTTGGCAGCCTAACAACGCCTTTCATTGAATGAGTTATTCGCCAGCCTGTGCTTAAGGCTACATCAAGAGGAAACAAACCTTAGAGATAGAACGTAGAACTACTGTATTGTGTCACGTTTCAAGAAGCTAGCACAAACCGTGTTTGATTTAGAGTTCTAACTGCATCTGTCAATATAGAAGAGAACGCAGTGAAACCTAAAAATTCAAACTGTTACTGCAAACGGATGCTTCAACGTAGGAGAACGAAACTTGGACATCCAAGTTTGATTGGAGTACTGCTCATTATTTGAAAGTATCAGGAAGGTCGGAAAAAAAATATATGTTGTGATTTCAGGAGACTGTAGTTTTTTGGCAGCCTAACAACGCCTTTCATTGAATGAGTTATTCGCCAGCCTGTGCTTAAGGCTACATCAAGAGGAAACAAACCTTAGAGATAGAACGTAGAACTACTGTATTGTGTCAAGTTTCAAGAAGCTAGCACAAACCGTGTTTGATTTAGAGTTCGAACTGCATCTGTCAATATAGGAGAAAACAGAGTGAAACCTAAAAATTCAAACTGTTACTGCAAACGGATGCTTCAACGTAGGAGAACGAAACTTGGGCATCCAAGTGGGATTGGTGTACTGATCATTACTTGAAAGTATCATGAAGATTGGATGAAAAAATGTATGTTGTGATTTCAGGAGACTGTAGTTTTTTGGCAGCCTAACAACGCCTTTCATTGAATGAGTTATTCGCCAGCCTGTGCTTAAGGCTACATCAAGAGGAAACAAACCTTAGAGATAGAACGTAGAACTACTGTATTGTGTCAAGTTTCAAGAAGCTAGCACAAACCGTGTTTGATTTAGAGTTCGAACTGCATCTGTCAATATAGGAGAAAACAGAGTGAAACCTAAAAATTCAAACTGTTACTGCAAACGGATGCTTCAACGTAGGAGGACGAAACTTGGGCTTCCAAGTGGGATTGGTGTACTGATCATTACTTGAAAGTATCATGAAGATTGGATGAAAAAATGTATGTTGTGATTTCAGGAGACTGTAGTTTTTTGGCAGCCTAACAACGCCTTTCATTGAATGAGTTATTCGCCAGCCTGTGCTTAAGGCTACATCAAGAGGAAACAAACCTTAGAGATAGAACGTAGAACTACTGTATTGTGTCACGTTTCAAGAAGCTAGCACAAACCGTGTTTGATTTAGAGTTCGAACTCATCTGTCAATATAGGAGAAAACGCAGTGAAACCTAGAAATTCAAACTGTTACTGCAAACGGATGCTTCAACGTAGGAGAACGAAACTTGGGCATCCAAGTGGGATTGGTGTACTGATCATTACTTGAAAGTATCATGAAGATTGAATGAGAAAATGTATGTTGTGATTTCAGGGGACTGTAGTTTTTTGGCAGCCTAACAACGCCTTTCATTGAATGAGTTATTCGCCAGCCTGTGCTTAAGGCTACATCAAGAGGAAACAAACCTTAGAGATAGAACGTAGAACTACTGTATTGTGTCAAATTTCAAGAAGCTAGCACAAACCGTGTTTGATTTAGAGTTCGAACTGCATCTGTCAATATAGGAGAAAACAGAGTGAAACCTAAAAATTCAAACTGTTACTGCAAACGGATGCTTCAACGTAGGAGAACGAAACTTGGGCATCCAAGTGGGATTGGTGTACTGATCATTACTTGAAAGTATCATGAAGATTGGATGAAAAAATGTATGTTGTGATTTCAGGAGACTGTAGTTCTTTGGCAGCCTAACAACGCCTTTCATTGAATGAGTTATTCGGCAGCCTGTGCTTAAGGCTACATCAAGAGGAAACAAACCTTAGAGATAGAACGTAGAACTACTGTATTGTGTCACGTTTCAAGAAGCTAGCACAAACCGTGTTTGATTTAGAGTTCGAACTGCATCTGTCAATATAGGAGAAAACAGAGTGAAACCTAAAAATTCAAACTGTTACTGCAAACGGATGCTTCAACGTAGGAGAACGAAACTTGGGCATCCAAGTGGGATTGGTGTACTGATCATTACTTGAAAGTATCATGAAGATTGGATGAAAAAATTATGTTGTGATTTCAGGAGACTGTAGTTTTTTGGCAGCCTAACAACGCCTTTCATTGAATGAGTTATTCGCCAGCCTGTGCTTAAGGCTACATCAAGAGGAAACAAACCTTAGAGATAGAACGTAGAACTACTGTATTGTGTCACGTTTCAAGAAGCTAGCACAAACCGTGTTTGATTTAGAGTTCTAACTGCATCTGTCAATATAGAAGAGAACGCAGTGAAACCTAAAAATTCAAACTGTTACTGCAAACGGATGCTTCAACGTAGGAGAACGAAACTTGGACATCCAAGTTTGATTGGAGTACTGCTCATTATTTGAAAGTATCAGGAAGGTCGGAAAAAAAATATATGTTGTGATTTCAGGAGACTGTAGTTTTTTGGCAGCCTAACAACGCCTTTCATTGAATGAGTTATTCGCCAGCCTGTGCTTAAGGCTACATCAAGAGGAAACAAACCTTAGAGATAGAACGTAGAACTACTGTATTGTGTCAAGTTTTAAGAAGCTAGCACAAACCGTGTTTGATTTAGAGTTCGAACTGCATCTGTCAATATAGGAGAAAACAGAGTGAAACCTAAAAATTCAAACTGTTACTGCAAACGGATGCTTCAACGTAGGAGAACGAAACTTGGGCATCCAAGTGGGATTGGTGTACTGATCATTACTTGAAAGTATCATGAAGATTGGATGAAAAAATGTATGTTGTGATTTCAGGAGACTGTAGTTTTTTGGCAGCCTAACAACGCCTTTCATTGAATGAGTTATTCGCCAGCCTGTGCTTAAGGCTACATCAAGAGGAAACAAACCTTAGAGATAGAACGTAGAACTACTGTATTGTGTCACGTTTCAAGAAGCTAGCACAAACCGTGTTTGATTTAGAGTTCGAACTCATCTGTCAATATAGGAGAAAACGCAGTGAAACTTAGAAATTCAAACTGTTACTGCAAACGGATGCTTCAACGTAGGAGAACGAAACTTGGGCATCCAAGTGGGATTGGTGTACTGATCATTACTTGAAAGTATCATGAAGATTGAATCAGAAAATGTATGTTGTGATTTCAGGGGACTGTAGTTTTTTGGCAGCCTAACAACGCCTTTCATTGAATGAGTTATTCGCCAGCCTGTGCTTAAGGCTACATCAAGAGGAAACAAACCTTAGAGATAGAACGTAGAACTACTGTATTGTGTCACGTTTCAAGAAGCTAGCACAAACCGTGTTTGATTTAGAGTTCGAACTGCATCTGTCAATATAGGAGAAAACGCAGTGAAACCTAGAAATTCAAACTGTTACTGCAAACGGATGCTTCAACGTAGGAGAACGAAACTTGGGCATCCAAGTGGGATTGGTGTACTGATCATTACTTGAAAGTATCATGAAGATTGGATGAAAAAATGTATGTTGTGATTTCAGGAGACTGTAGTTTTTTGGCAGCCTAACAACGCCTTTCATTGAATGAGTTATTCGCCAGCCTGTGCTTAAGGCTACATCAAGAGGAAACAAACCTTAGAGATAGAACGTAGAACTACTGTATTGTGTCACGTTTCAAGAAGCTAGCACAAACCGTGTTTGATTTAGAGTTCGAACTGCATCTGTCAATATAGAAGAAAACGCAGTGAAACCTAAAAATTCAAACTGTTACTGCAAACGGATGCTTCAACGTAGGAGAACGAAACTTGGACATCCAAGTTTGTTTGGAGTACTGCTCATTATTTGAAAGTATCAGGAAGGTCGGAAAAAAAATATATGTTGTGATTTCAGGAGACTGTAGTTTTTTGGCAGCCTAACAACGCCTTTCATTGAATGAGTTATTCGCCAGCCTGTGCTTAAGGCTACATCAAGAGGAAACAAACCTTAGAGATAGAACGTAGAACTACTGTATTGTGTCACGTTTCAAGAAGCTAGCACAAACCGTGTTTGATTTAGAGTTCGAACTGCATCTGTCAATATAGGAGAAAACAGAGTGAAACCTAAAAATTCAAACTGTTACTGCAAACGGATGCTTCAACGTAGGAGAACGAAACTTGGGCATCCAAGTGGGATTGGTGTACTGATCATTACTTGAAAGTATCATGAAGATTGGATGAAAAAATGTATGTTGTGATTTCAGGAGACTGTAGTTTTTTGGCAGCCTAACAACGCCTTTCATTGAATGAGTTATTCGCCAGCCTGTGCTTAAGGCTACATCAAGAGGAAACAAACCTTAGAGATAGAACGTAGAACTACTGTATTGTGTCACGTTTCAAGAAGCTAGCACAAACCGTGTTTGATTTAGAGTTCGAACTGCATCTGTCAATATAGAAGAAAACGCAGTGAAACCTAAAAATTCAAACTGTTACTGCAAACGGATGCTTCAACGTAGGAGAACGATACTTGGGCATCCAAGTGGGAGTGGTGTACTGATCATTACTTGAAAGTATCATGAAGATAGGATGAAAATATGTATGTTGAGATTTCAGGAGACTCTAGTTTTTGGAAGTTTGGCAACCCCTTTCAATATAAGCGTTATTCGCGAGTCCCTGTATTAGGCTACATCAAGAGGAAACAAACCTTAGAGATAGAACGTAGAACTACTGTATTGTGTCACGTTTCAAGAAACTAGCACAAACCGTGTTTGATTTAGAGTTCGAACTGCATCTGTCAATATAGAAGAAAACGCAGTGAAACCTAAAAATTCAAACTGTTACTGCAAACGGATGCTTCAACGTAGGAGAACGAAACTTGGACATCCAAGTTTGTTTGGAGTACTGCTCATTATTTGAAAGTATCAGGAAGGTCGGAAAAAAAATATATGTTGTGATTTCAGGAGACTGTAGTTTTTTGGCAGCCTAACAACGCCTTTCATTGAATGAGTTATTCGCCAGCCTGTGCTTAAGGCTACATCAAGAGGAAACAAACCTTAGAGATAGAACGTAGAACTACTGTATTGTGTCAAGTTTCAAGAAGCTAGCACAAACCGTGTTTGATTTAGAGTTCGAACTGCATCTGTCAATATAGGAGAAAACAGAGTGAAACCTAAAAATTCAAACTGTTACTGCAAACGGATGCTTCAACGTAGGAGAACGAAACTTGGGCATCCAAGTGGGATTGGTGTACTGATCATTACTTGAAAGTATCATGAAGATTGGATGAAAAAATGTATGTTGTGATTTCAGGAGACTGTAGTTTTTTGGCAGCCTAACAACGCCTTTCATTGAATGAGTTATTCGCCAGCCTGTGCTTAAGGCTACATCAAGAGGAAACAAACCTTAGTGATAGAACGTAGAACTACTGTATTGTGTCACGTTTCAAGAAGCTAGCACAAACCGTGTTTGATTTAGAGTTCGAACTGCATCTGTCAATATAGAAGAAAACGCAGTGAAACCTAAAAATTCAAACTGTTACTGCAAACGGATGCTTCAACGTAGGAGAACGATACTTGGGCATCCAAGTGGGAGTGGTGTACTGATCATTACTTGAAAGTATCATGAAGATAGGATGAAAATATGTATGTTGAGATTTCAGGAGACTCTAGTTTTTGGAAGTTTGGCAACCCCTTTCAATATAAGTGTTATTCGCGAGTCCCTGTATTAGGCTACATCAAGAGGAAACAAACCTTAGAGATAGAACGTAGAACTACTGTATTGTGTCAAGTTTCAAGAAGCCAGCACAAACCGTGTTTGATTTAGAGTTCGAACTGCATCTGTCAATATAGGAGAAAACAGAGTGAAACCTAAAAATTGAAACTGTTACTGCAAACGGATGCTTCAACGTAGGAGAACGATACTTGGGCATCCAAGTGGGATTGGTGTACTGATCATTACTTGAAAGTATCATGAAGATTGGATGAAAAAAATGTATGTTGAGATTTCAGGAGACTCTAGTTTTTGGAAGTTTGGCAATCCCTTTCAATATAAGTGTTATTCGCGAGTCCCTGTATTAGGCTACATCAAGAGGAAACAAACCTTAGAGATAGAACGTAGAACTACTGTATTGTGTCACGTTTCAAGAAGCTAGCACAAACCGTGTTTGATTTAGAGTTCTAACTGCATCTGTCAATATAGAAGAAAACAGAGTGAAACCTAAAAATTCAAACTGTTACTGCAAACGGATGCTTCAACGTAGGAGAACGAAACTTGGACATCCAAGTTTGATTGGAGTACTGCTCATTATTTGAAAGTATCAGGAAGGTCGGAAAAAAAATATATGTTGTGATTTCAGGAGACTGTAGTTTTTTGGCAGCCTAACAACGCCTTTCATTGAATGAGTTATTCGCCAGCCTGTGCTTAAGGCTACATCAAGAGGAAACAAACCTTAGAGATAGAACGTAGAACTACTGTATTGTGTCAAGTTTCAAGAAGCTAGCACAAACCGTGTTTGATTTAGAGTTCGAACTGCATCTGTCAATATAGGAGAAAACAGAGTGAAACCTAAAAATTCAAACTGTTACTGCAAACGGATGCTTCAACGTAGGAGAACGAAACTTGGGCATCCAAGTGGGATTGGTGTACTGATCATTACTTGAAAGTATCATGAAGATTGGATGAAAAAATTATGTTGTGATTTCAGGAGACTGTAGTTTTTTGGCAGCCTAACAACGCCTTTCATTGAATGAGTTATTCGCCAGCCTGTGCTTAAGGCTACATCAAGAGGAAACAAACCTTAGAGATAGAACGTAGAACTACTGTATTGTGTCACGTTTCAAGAAGCTAGCACAAACCGTGTTTGATTTAGAGTTCTAACTGCATCTGTCAATATAGAAGAAAACGCAGTGAAACCTAAAAATTCAAACTGTTACTGCAAACGGATGCTTCAACGTAGGAGAACGAAACTTGGACATCCAAGTTTGATTGGAGTACTGCTCATTATTTGAAAGTATCAGGAAGGTCGGAAAAAAAATATATGTTGTGATTTCAGGAGACTGTAGTTTTTTGGCAGCCTAACAACGCCTTTCATTGAATGAGTTATTCGCCAGCCTGTGCTTAAGGCTACATCAAGAGGAAACAAACCTTAGAGATAGAACGTAGAACTACTGTATTGTGTCAAGTTTCAAGAAGCTAGCACAAACCGTGTTTGATTTAGAGTTCGAACTGCATCTGTCAGTATAGGAGAAAACAGAGTGAAACCTAAAAATTCAAACTGTTACTGCAAACGGATGCTTCAACGTAGGAGAACGAAACTTGGACATCCAAGTTTGATTGGAGTACTGCTCATTATTTGAAAGTATCAGGAAGGTCGGAAAAAAAATATATGTTGTGATTTCAGGAGACTGTAGTTTTTTGGCAGCCTAACAACGCCTTTCATTGAATGAGTTATTCGCCAGCCTGTGCTTAAGGCTACATCAAGAGGAAACAAACCTTAGAGATAGAACGTAGAACTACTGTATTGTGTCACGTTTCAAGAAGCTAGCACAAACCGTGTTTGATTTAGAGTTCGAACTGCATCTGTCAATATAGGAGAAAACAGAGTGAAACCTAAAAATTCAAACTGTTACTGCAAACGGATGCTTCAACGTAGGAGAACGAAACTTGGGCATCCAAGTGGGATTGGTGTACTGATCATTACTTGAAAGTATCATGAAGATTGGATGAAAAAAATGTATCTTGAGATTTCAGGAGACTCTAGTTTTTGGAAGTTTGGCAATCCCTTTCAATATAAGTGTTATTCACGAGTCCCTGTATTAGGCTACATCAAGAGGAAACAAACCTTAGAGATAGAACGTAGAACTACTGTATTGTGTCACGTTTCAAGAAGCTAGCACAAACCGTGTTTGATTTAGCGTTCTAACTGCATCTGTCAATATAGAAGAAAACACAGTGAAACCTAAAAATTCAAACTGTTACTGCAAACGGATGCTTCAACGTAGGAGAACGAAACTTGGACATCCAAGTTTGATTGGAGTACTGCTCATTATTTGAAAGTATCAGGAAGGTCGGAAAAAAAATATATGTTGTGATTTCAGGAGACTGTAGTTTTTTGGCAGCCTAACAACGCCTTTCATTGAATGAGTTATTCGCCAGCCTGTGCTTAAGGCTACATCAAGAGGAAACAAACCTTAGAGATAGAACGTAGAACTACTGTATTGTGTCAAGTTTCAAGAAGCTAGCACAAACCGTGTTTGATTTAGAGTTCGAACTGCATCTGTCAATATAGGAGAAAACAGTGAAACCTAAAAATTCAAACTGTTACTGCAAACGGATGCTTCAACGTAGGAGAACGAAAATTGGGCATCCAAGTGGGATTGGTGTACTGATCATTACTTGAAAGTATCATGAAGATTGGATGAAAAAATGTATGTTGTGATTTCAGGAGACTGTAGTTTTTTGGCAGCCTAACAACGCCTTTCATTGAATGAGTTATTCGCCAGCCTGTGCTTAAGGCTACATCAAGAGGAAACAAACCTTAGAGATAGAACGTAGAACTACTGTATTGTGTCACGTTTCAAGAAGCTAGCACAAACCGTGTTTGATTTAGAGTTCGAACTGCATCTGTCAATATAGAAGAAAACGCAGTGAAACCTAAAAATTCAAACTGTTACTGCAAACGGATGCTTCAACGTAGGAGAACGAAACTTGGACATCCAAGTTTGTTTGGAGTACTGCTCATTATTTGAAAGTATCAGGAAGGTCGGAAAAAAAATATATGTTGTGATTTCAGGAGACTGTAGTTTTTTGGCAGCCTAACAACGCCTTTCATTGAATGAGTTATTCGCCAGCCTGTGCTTAAGGCTACATCAAGAGGAAACAAACCTTAGAGATAGAACGTAGAACTACTGTATTGTGTCACGTTTCAAGAAGCTAGCACAAACCGTGTTTGATTTAGAGTTCGAACTGCATCTGTCAATATAGGAGAAAACAGAGTGAAACCTAAAAATTCAAACTGTTACTGCAAACGGATGCTTCAACGTAGGAGAACGAAACTTGGGCATCCAAGTGGGATTGGTGTACTGATCATTACTTGAAAGTATCATGAAGATTGGATGAAAAAATGTATGTTGTGATTTCAGGAGACTGTAGTTTTTTGGCAGCCTAACAACGCCTTTCATTGAATGAGTTATTCGCCAGCCTGTGCTTAAGGCTACATCAAGAGGAAACAAACCTTAGAGATAGAACGTAGAACTACTGTATTGTGTCACGTTTCAAGAAGCTAGCACAAACCGTGTTTGATTTAGAGTTCGAACTGCATCTGTCAATATAGAAGAAAACGCAGTGAAACCTAAAAATTCAAACTGTTACTGCAAACGGATGCTTCAACGTAGGAGAACGATACTTGGGCATCCAAGTGGGAGTGGTGTACTGATCATTACTTGAAAGTATCATGAAGATAGGATGAAAATATGTATGTTGAGATTTCAGGAGACTCTAGTTTTTGGAAGTTTGGCAACCCCTTTCAATATAAGTGTTATTCGCGAGTCCCTGTATTAGGCTACATCAAGAGGAAACAAACCTTAGAGATAGAACGTAGAACTACTGTATTGTGTCACGTTTCAAGAAACTAGCACAAACCGTGTTTGATTTAGAGTTCGAACTGCATCTGTCAATATAGAAGAAAACGCAGTGAAACCTAAAAATTCAAACTGTTACTGCAAACGGATGCTTCAACGTAGGAGAACGAAACTTGGACATCCAAGTTTGTTTGGAGTACTGCTCATTATTTGAAAGTATCAGGAAGGTCGGAAAAAAAATATATGTTGTGATTTCAGGAGACTGTAGTTTTTTGGCAGCCTAACAACGCCTTTCATTGAATGAGTTATTCGCCAGCCTGTGCTTAAGGCTACATCAAGAGGAAACAAACCTTAGAGATAGAACGTAGAACTACTGTATTGTGTCAAGTTTCAAGAAGCTAGCACAAACCGTGTTTGATTTAGAGTTCGAACTGCATCTGTCAATATAGGAGAAAACAGAGTGAAACCTAAAAATTCAAACTGTTACTGCAAACGGATGCTTCAACGTAGGAGAACGAAACTTGGGCATCCAAGTGGGACTGGTGTACTGATCATTACTTGAAAGTATCATGAAGATTGGATGAAAAAATGTATGTTGTGATTTCAGGAGACTGTAGTTTTTTGGCAGCCTAACAACGCCTTTCATTGAATGAGTTATTCGCCAGCCTGTGCTTAAGGCTACATCAAGAGGAAACAAACCTTAGAGATAGAACGTAGAACTACTGTATTGTGTCACGTTTCAAGAAGCTAGCACAAACCGTGTTTGATTTAGAGTTCGAACTGCATCTGTCATTATAGAAGAAAACGCAGTGAAACCTAAAAATTCAAACTGTTACTGCAAACGGATGCTTCAACGTAGGAGAACGATACTTGGGCATCCAAGTGGGAGTGGTGTACTGATCATTACTTGAAAGTATCATGAAGATAGGATGAAAATATGTATGTTGAGATTTCAGGAGACTCTAGTTTTTGGAAGTTTGGCAACCCCTTTCAATATAAGTGTTATTCGCGAGTCCCTGTATTAGGCTACATCAAGAGGAAACAAACCTTAGAGATAGAACGTAGAACTACTGTATTGTGTCACGTTTCAAGAAACTAGCACAAACCGTGTTTGATTTAGAGTTCGAACTGCATCTGTCAATATAGAAGAAAACGCAGTGAAACCTAAAAATTCAAACTGTTACTGCAAACGGATGCTTCAACGTAGGAGAACGAAACTTGGACATCCAAGTTTGTTTGGAGTACTGCTCATTATTTGAAAGTATCAGGAAGGTCGGAAAAAAAATATGTGTTGTGATTTCAGGAGACAGTAGTTTTTTGGCAGCCTAACAACGCCTTTCATTGAATGAGTTATTCGCCAGCCTGTGCTTAAGGCTACATCAAGAGGAAACAAACCTTAGAGATAGAACGTAGAACTACTGTATTGTGTCAAGTTTCAAGAAGCTAGCACAAACCGTGTTTGATTTAGAGTTCGAACTGCATCTCTCAATATAGGAGAAAACAGAGTGAAACCTAAAAATTCAAACTGTTACTGCAAACGGATGCTTCAACGTAGGAGAACGAAACTTGGGCATCCAAGTGGGATTGGTGTACTGATCATTACTTGAAAGTATCATGAAGATTGGATGAAAAAATTATGTTGTGATTTCAAAAGACTGTAGTTTTTTGGCAGCCTAACAACGCCTTTCATTGAATGAGTTATTCGCCAGCCTGTGCTTAAGGCTACATCAAGAGGAAACAAACCTTAGAGATAGAACGTAGAACTACTGTATTGTGTCACGTTTCAAGAAGCTAGCACAAACCGTGTTTGATTTAGAGTTCTAACTGCATCTGTCAATATAGAAGAAAACGCAGTGAAACCTAAAAATTCAAACTGTTACTGCAAACGGATGCTTCAACGTAGGAGAACGAAACTTGGACATCCAAGTTTGATTGGAGTACTGCTCATTATTTGAAAGTATCAGGAAGGTCGGAAAAAAATATATGTTGTGATTTCAGGAGACTGTAGTTTTTTGGCAGCCTAACAACGCCTTTCATTGAATGAGTTATTCGCCAGCCTGTGCTTAAGGCTACATCAAGAGGAAACAAACCTTAGAGATAGAACGTAGAACTACTGTATTGTGTCACGTTTCAAGAAGCTAGCACAAACCGTGTTTGATTTAGAGTTCGAACTGCATCTGTCAATATAGGAGAAAACAGAGTGAAACCTAAAAATTCAAACTGTTACTGCAAACGGATGCTTCAACGTAGGAGAACGAAACTTGGGCATCCAAGTGGGATTGGTGTACTGATCATTACTTGAAAGTATCATGAAGATTGGATGAAAAAAATGTATCTTGAGATTTCAGGAGACTCTAGTTTTTGGAAGTTTGGCAATCCCTTTCAATATAAGTGTTATTCGCGAGTCCCTGTATTAGGCTACATCAAGAGGAAACAAACCTTAGAGATAGAACGTAGAACTACTGTATTGTGTCACGTTTCAAGAAGCTAGCACAAACCGTGTTTGATTTAGCGTTCTAACTGCATCTGTCAATATAGAAGAAAACACAGTGAAACCTAAAAATTCAAACTGTTACTGCAAACGGATGCTTCAACGTAGGAGAACGAAACTTGGACATCCAAGTTTGATTGGAGTACTGCTCATTATTTGAAAGTATCAGGAAGGTCGGAAAAAAAATATATGTTGTGATTTCAGGAGACTGTAGTTTTTTGGCAGCCTAACAACGCCTTTCATTGAATGAGTTATTCGCCAGCCTGTGCTTAAGGCTACATCAAGAGGAAACAAACCTTAGAGATAGAACGTAGAACTACTGTATTGTGTCAAGTTTCAAGAAGCTAGCACAAACCGTGTTTGATTTAGAGTTCGAACTGCATCTGTCAATATAGGAGAAAACAGTGAAACCTAAAAATTCAAACTGTTACTGCAAACGGATGCTTCAACGTAGGAGAACGAAAATTGGGCATCCAAGTGGGATTGGTGTACTGATCATTACTTGAAAGTATCATGAAGATTGGATGAAAAAATGTATGTTGTGATTTCAGGAGACTGTAGTTTTTTGGCAGCCTAACAACGCCTTTCATTGAATGAGTTATTCGCCAGCCTGTGCTTAAGGCTACATCAAGAGGAAACAAAAATTAGAGATAGAACGTAGAACTACTGTATTGTGTCACGTTTCAAGAAGCTAGCACAAACCATGTTTGATTTAGAGTTCGAACTGCATCTGTCAATATAGGAGAAAACGCAGTGAAACCTAAAAATTCAAACTGTTACTGCAAACGGATGCTTCAACGTAGGAGAACGAAACTTGTGCATCCAAGTGGGATTGGTGTACTGATCATTACTTGAAAGTATCAGGAAGATTGGATGAAAAAATGTATGTTGTGATTTCAGGAGACTGTAGTTTTTTGGCAGCCTAACAACGCCTTTCATTGAATGAGTTATTCGCCAGCCTGTGCTTAAGGCTACATCAAGAGGAAACAAACCTTAGAGATAGAACGTAGAACTACTGTATTGTGTCACGTTTCAAGAAGCTAGCACAAACCGTGTTTGATTTAGAGTTCGAACTGCATCTGTCAATATAGAAGAAAACGCAGTGAAACCTAAAAATTCAAACTGTTACTGCAAACGGATGCTTCAACGTAGGAGAATGATACTTGGGAATCCAAGTGGGAGTGGTGTACTGATCATTACTTGAAAGTATCATGAAGATTGGATGAAAATATGTATGTTGAGATTTCAGGAGACTCTAGTTTTTGGAAGTTTGGCAACCCCTTTCAATATAAGTGTTATTCGCGAGTCCCTGTATTAGGCTACATCAAGAGGAAACAAACCTTAGAGATAGAACGTAGAACTACTGTATTGTGTCAAGTTTCAAGAAACTAGCACAAACCGTGTTTGATTTAGAGTTCGAACTGCATCTGTCAATGTAGAAGAAAACGCAGTGAAACCTAAAAATTCAAACTGTTACTGCAAACGGATGCTTCAACGTAGGAGAACGAAACTTGGACATCCAAGTTTGTTTGGAGTACTGCTCATTATTTGAAAGTATCAGGAAGGTCGGAAAAAAAATATGTGTTGTGATTTCAGGAGACTGTAGTTTTTTGGCAGCCTAACAACGCCTTTCATTGAATGAGTTATTCGCCAGCCTGTGCTTAAGGCTACATCAAGAGGAAACAAACCTTAGAGATAGAACGTAGAACTACTGTATTGTGTCAAGTTTAAAGAAGCTAGCACAAACCGTGTTTGATTTAGAGTTCGAACTGCATCTGTCAATATAGGAGAAAACAGAGTGAAACCTAAAAATTCAAACTGTTACTGCAAACGGATGCTTCAACGTAGGAGAACGAAACTTGGGCATCCAAGTGGGATTGGTGTACTGATCATTACTTGAAAGTATCATGAAGATTGGATGAAAAAATGTATGTTGTGATTTGAGGAGACTGTAGTTTTTTGGCAGCCTAACAACGCCTTTCATTGAATGAGTTATTCGCCAGCCTGTGCTTAAGGCTACATCAAGAGGAAACAAACCTTAGAGATAGAACGTAGAACTACTGTATTGTGTCACGTTTCAAGAAGCTAGCACAAACCGTGTTTGATTTAGAGTTCTAACTGCATCTGTCAATATAGAAGAAAACGCAGTGAAACCTAAAAATTCAAACTGTTACTGCAAACGGATGCTTCAACGTAGGAGAACGATACTTGGGCATCCAAGTGGGAGTGGTGTACTGATCATTACTTGAAAGTATCATGAAGATAGGATGAAAATATGTATGTTGAGATTTCAGGAGACTCTAGTTTTTGGAAGTTTGGCAACCCCTTTCAATATAAGTGTTATTCGCGAGTCCCTGTATTAGGCTACATCAAGAGGAAACAAACCTTAGAGATAGAACGTAGAACTACTGTATTGTGTCACGTTTCAAGAAACTAGCACAAACCGTGTTTGATTTAGAGTTCGAACTGCATCTGTCAATATAGAAGAAAACGCAGTGAAACCTAAAAATTCAAACTGTTACTGCAAACGGATGCTTCAACGTAGGAGAACGAAACTTGGACATCCAAGTTTGTTTGGAGTACTGCTCATTATTTGAAAGTATCAGGAAGGTCGGAAAAAAAATATATGTTGTGATTTCAGGAGACTGTAGTTTTTTGGCAGCCTAACAACGCCTTTCATTGAATGAGTTATTCGCCAGCCTGTGCTTAAGGCTACATCAAGAGGAAACAAACCTTAGAGATAGAACGTAGAACTACTGTATTGTGTCACGTTTCAAGAAGCTAGCACAAACCGTGTTTGATTTAGAGTTCGAACTGCATCTGTCAATATAGAAGAAAACGCAGTGAAACCTAAAAATTCAAACTGTTACTGCAAACGGATGCTTCAACGTAGGAGAATGATACTTGGGAATCCAAGTGGGAGTGGTGTACTGATCATTACTTGAAAGTATCATGAAGATTGGATGAAAATATGTATGTTGAGATTTCAGGAGACTCTAGTTTTTGGAAGTTTGGCAACCCCTTTCAATATAAGTGTTATTCGCGAGTCCCTGTATTAGGCTACATCAAGAGGGAACAAACCTTAGAGATAGAACGTAGAACTACTGTATTGTGTCAAGTTTCAAGAAACTAGCACAAACCGTGTTTGATTTAGAGTTCGAACTGCATCTGTCAATATAGAAGAAAACGCAGTGAAACCTAAAAATTCAAACTGTTACTGCAAACGGATGCTTCAACGTAGGAGAACGAAACTTGGACATCCAAGTTTGATTGGAGTACTGCTCATTATTTGAAAGTATCAGGAAGGTCGGAAAAAAAATATATGTTGTGATTTCAGGAGACTGTAGTTTTTTGGCAGCCTAACAACGCCTTTCATTGAATGAGTTATTCGCCAGCCTGTGCTTAAGGCTACATCAAGAGGAAACAAACCTTAGAGATAGAACGTAGAACTACTGTATTGTGTCACGTTTCAAGAAGCTAGCACAAACCGTGTTTGATTTAGAGTTCGAAATGCATCTGTCAATATAGGAGAAAACAGAGTGAAACCTAAAAATTCAAACTGTTACTGCAAACGGATGCTTCAACGTAGGAGAACGAAACTTGGGCATCCAAGTGGGATTGGTGTACTGATCATTACTTGAAAGTATCATGAAGATTGGATGAAAAAAATGTATCTTGAGATTTCAGGAGACTCTAGTTTTTGGAAGTTTGGCAATCCCTTTCAATATAAGTGTTATTCGCGAGTCCCTGTATTAGGCTACATCAAGAGGAAACAAACCTTAGAGATAGAACGTAGAACTACTGTATTGTGTCACGTTTCAAGAAGCTAGCACAAACCGTGTTTGATTTAGCGTTCTAACTGCATCTGTCAATATAGAAGAAAACACAGTGAAACCTAAAAATTCAAACTGTTACTGCAAACGGATGCTTCAACGTAGGAGAACGAAACTTGGACATCCAAGTTTGATTGGAGTACTGCTCATTATTTGAAAGTATCAGGAAGGTCGGAAAAAAAATATATGTTGTGATTTCAGGAGACTGTAGTTTTTTGGCAGCCTAACAACGCCTTTCATTGAATGAGTTATTCGCCAGCCTGTGCTTAAGGCTACATCAAGAGGAAACAAACCTTAGAGATAGAACGTAGAACTACTGTATTGTGTCAAGTTTCAAGAAGCTAGCACAAACCGTGTTTGATTTAGAGTTCGAACTGCATCTGTCAATATAGGAGAAAACAGTGAAACCTAAAAATTCAAACTGTTACTGCAAACGGATGCTTCAACGTAGGAGAACGAAAATTGGGCATCCAAGTGGGATTGGTGTACTGATCATTACTTGAAAGTATCATGAAGATTGGATGAAAAAATGTATGTTGTGATTTCAGGAGACTGTAGTTTTTTGGCAGCCTAACAACGCCTTTCATTGAATGAGTTATTCGCCAGCCTGTGCTTAAGGCTACATCAAGAGGAAACAAAAATTAGAGATAGAACGTAGAACTACTGTATTGTGTCACGTTTCAAGAAGCTAGCACAAACCATGTTTGATTTAGAGTTCGAACTGCATCTGTCAATATAGGAGAAAATGCAGTGAAACCTAAAAATTCAAACTGTTACTGCAAACGGATGCTTCAACGTAGGAGAACGAAACTTGTGCATCCAAGTGGAATTGGTGTACTGATCATTACTTGAAAGTATCATGAAGATTGGATGAAAAAATGTATGTTGTGATTTCAGGAGACTGTAGTTTTTTGGCAGCCTAACAACGCCTTTCATTGAATGAGTTATTCGCCAGCCTGTGCTTAAGGCTACATCAAGAGGAAACAAACCTTAGAGATAGAACGTAGAACTACTGTATTGTGTCACGTTTCAAGAAGCTAGCACAAACCGTGTTTGATTTAGAGTTCGAACTGCATCTGTCAATATAGAAGAAAACGCAGTGAAACCTAAAAATTCAAACTGTTACTGCAAACGGATGCTTCAACGTAGGAGAACGAAACTTGGACATCCAAGTTTGTTTGGAGTACTGCTCATTATTTGAAAGTATCAGGAAGGTCGGAAAAAAAATATATGTTGTGATTTCAGGAGACTGTAGTTTTTTGGCAGCCTAACAACGCCTTTCATTGAATGAGTTATTCGCCAGCCTGTGCTTAAGGCTACATCAAGAGGAAACAAACCTTAGAGATAGAACGTAGAACTACTGTATTGTGTCACGTTTCAAGAAGCTAGCACAAACCGTGTTTGATTTAGAGTTCGAACTGCATCTGTCAATATAGAAGAAAACGCAGTGAAACCTAAAAATTCAAACTGTTACTGCAAACGGATGCTTCAACGTAGGAGAATGATACTTGGGAATCCAAGTGGGAGTGGTGTACTGATCATTACTTGAAAGTATCATGAAGATTGGATGAAAATATGTATGTTGAGATTTCAGGAGACTCTAGTTTTTGGAAGTTTGGCAACCCCTTTCAATATAAGTGTTATTCGCGAGTCCCTGTATTAGGCTACATCAAGAGGAAACAAACCTTAGAGATAGAACGTAGAACTACTGTATTGTGTCAAGTTTCAAGAAACTAGCACAAACCGTGTTTGATTTAGAGTTCGAACTGCATCTGTCAATATAGAAGAAAACGCAGTGAAACCTAAAAATTCAAACTGTTACTGCAAACGGATGCTTCAACGTAGGAGAACGAAACTTGGACATCCAAGTTTGTTTGGAGTACTGCTCATTATTTGAAAGTATCAGGAAGGTCGGAAAAAAAATATGTGTTGTGATTTCAGGAGACTGTAGTTTTTTGGCAGCCTAACAACGCCTTTCATTGAATGAGTTATTCGCCAGCCTGTGCTTAAGGCTACATCAAGAGGAAACAAACCTTAGAGATAGAACGTAGAACTACTGTATTGTGTCAAGTTTAAAGAAGCTAGCACAAACCGTGTTTGATTTAGAGTTCGAACTGCATCTCTCAATATAGGAGAAAACAGAGTGAAACCTAAAAATTCAAACTGTTACTGCAAACGGATGCTTCAACGTAGGAGAACGAAACTTGGGCATCCAAGTGGGATTGGTGTACTGATCATTACTTGAAAGTATCATGAAGATTGGATGAAAAAATGTATGTTGTGATTTCAGGAGACTGTAGTTTTTTGGCAGCCTAACAACGCCTTTCATTGAATGAGTTATTCGCCAGCCTGTGCTTAAGGCTACATCAAGAGGAAACAAACCTTAGAGATAGAACGTAGAACTACTGTATTGTGTCAAGTTTCAAGAAGCTAGCACAAACCGTGTTTGATTTTGAGTTCGAACTGCATCTGTCAATATAGGAGAAAACAGAGTGAAACCTAAAAATTCAAACTGTTACTGCAAACGGATGCTTCAACGTAGGAGAACGAAACTTGGGCATCCAAGTGGGATTGGTGTACTGATCATTACTTGAAAGTATCATGAAGATTGGATGAAAAAATTATGTTGTGATTTCAGGAGACTGTAGTTTTTTGGCAGCCTAACAACGCCTTTCATTGAATGAGTTATTCGCCAGCCTGTGCTTAAGGCTACATCAAGAGGAAACAAACCTTAGAGATAGAACGTAGAACTACTGTATTGTGTCACGTTTCAAGAAGCTAGCACAAACCGTGTTTGATTTAGAGTTCGAAATGCATCTGTCAATATAGGAGAAAACAGAGTGAAACCTAAAAATTCAAACTGTTACTGCAAACGGATGCTTCATCGTAGGAGAACGATACTTGGGCATCCAAGTGGGAGTGGTGTACTGATCATTACTTGAAAGTATCATGAAGATTGGATGAAATATGTATGTTGAGATTTCAGGAGACTCTAGTTTTTGGAAGTTTGGCAACCCCTTTCAATATAAGTGTTATTCGCGAGTCCCTGTATTAGGCTACATCAAGAGGAAACAAACCTTAGAGATAGAACGTAGAACTACTGTATTGTGTCACGTTTCAAGAAGCTAGCACAAACCGTGTTTGATTTAGAGTTCGAACTGCATCTGTCAATATAGAAGAAAACGCAGTGAAACCTAAAAATTCAAACTGTTACTGCAAACGGATGCTTCAACGTAGGAGAACGAAACTTGGACATCCACGTTTGTTTGGAGTACTGCTCATTATTTGAAAGTATCAGGAAGGTCGGAAAAAAAATATATGTTGTGATTTCAGGAGACTGTAGTTTTTTGGCAGCCTAACAACGCCTTTCATTGAATGAGTTATTCGCCAGCCTGTGCTTAAGGCTACATCAAGAGGAAACAAACCTTAGAGATAGAACGTAGAACTACTGTATTGTGTCACGTTTCAAGAAGCTAGCACAAACCGTGTTTGATTTAGAGTTCGAACTGCATCTGTCAATATAGAAGAAAACGCAGTGAAACCTAAAAATTCAAACTGTTACTGCAAACGGATGCTTCAACGTAGGAGAACGAAACTTGGGCATCCAAGTGGGATTGGTGTACTGATCATTACTTGAAAGTATCATGAAGATTGGATGAAAAAAATGTATCTTGAGATTTCAGGAGACTCTAGTTTTTGGAAGTTTGGCAATCCCTTTCAATATAAGTGTTATTCGCGAGTCCCTGTATTAGGCTACATCAAGAGGAAACAAACCTTAGAGATAGAACGTAGAACTACTGTATTGTGTCACGTTTCAAGAAGCTAGCACAAACCGTGTTTGATTTAGCGTTCTAACTGCATCTGTCAATATAGAAGAAAACACAGTGAAACCTAAAAATTCAAACTGTTACTGCAAACGGATGCTTCAACGTAGGAGAACGAAACTTGGACATCCAAGTTTGATTGGAGTACTGCTCATTATTTGAAAGTATCAGGAAGGTCGGAAAAAAAATATATGTTGTGATTTCAGGAGACTGTAGTTTTTTGGCAGCCTAACAACGCCTTTCATTGAATGAGTTATTCGCCAGCCTGTGCTTAAGGCTACATCAAGAGGAAACAAACCTTAGAGATAGAACGTAGAACTACTGTATTGTGTCAAGTTTCAAGAAGCTAGCACAAACCGTGTTTGATTTAGAGTTCGAACTGCATCTGTCAATATAGGAGAAAACAGTGAAACCTAAAAATTCAAACTGTTACTGCAAACGGATGCTTCAACGTAGGAGAACGAAAATTGGGCATCCAAGTGGGATTGGTGTACTGATCATTACTTGAAAGTATCATGAAGATTGGATGAAAAAATGTATGTTGTGATTTCAGGAGACTGTAGTTTTTTGGCAGCCTAACAACGCCTTTCATTGAATGAGTTATTCGCCAGCCTGTGCTTAAGGCTACATCAAGAGGAAACAAAAATTAGAGATAGAACGTAGAACTACTGTATTGTGTCACGTTTCAAGAAGCTAGCACAAACCATGTTTGATTTAGAGTTCGAACTGCATCTGTCAATATAGGAGAAAACGCAGTGAAACCTAAAAATTGAAACTGTTACTGCAAACGGATGCTTCAACGTAGGAGAACGAAACTTGTGCATCCAAGTGGAATTGGTGTACTGATCATTACTTGAAAGTATCATGAAGATTGGATGAAAAAATGTATGTTGTGATTTCAGGAGACTGTAGTTTTTTGGCAGCCTAACAACGCCTTTCATTGAATGAGTTATTCGCCAGCCTGTGCTTAAGGCTACATCAAGAGGAAACAAACCTTAGAGATAGAACGTAGAACTACTGTATTGTGTCACGTTTCAAGAAGCTAGCACAAACCGTGTTTGATTTAGAGTTCGAACTGCATCTGTCAATATAGAAGAAAACGCAGTGAAACCTAAAAATTCAAACTGTTACTGCAAACGGATGCTTCAACGTAGGAGAACGAAACTTGGACATCCAAGTTTGTTTGGAGTACTGCTCATTATTTGAAAGTATCAGGAAGGTCGGAAAAAAAATATATGTTGTGATTTCAGGAGACTGTAGTTTTTTGGCAGCCTAACAACGCCTTTCATTGAATGAGTTATTCGCCAGCCTGTGCTTAAGGCTACATCAAGAGGAAACAAACCTTAGAGATAGAACGTAGAACTACTGTATTGTGTCACGTTTCAAGAAGCTAGCACAAACCGTGTTTGATTTAGAGTTCGAACTGCATCTGTCAATATAGAAGAAAACGCAGTGAAACCTAAAAATTCAAACTGTTACTGCAAACGGATGCTTCAACGTAGGAGAATGATACTTGGGAATCCAAGTGGGAGTGGTGTACTGATCATTACTTGAAAGTATCATGAAGATTGGATGAAAATATGTATGTTGAGATTTCAGGAGACTCTAGTTTTTGGAAGTTTGGCAACCCCTTTCAATATAAGTGTTATTCGCGAGTCCCTGTATTAGGCTACATCAAGAGGAAACAAACCTTAGAGATAGAACGTAGAACTACTGTATTGTGTCAAGTTTCAAGAAACTAGCACAAACCGTGTTTGATTTAGAGTTCGAACTGCATCTGTCAATATAGAAGAAAACGCAGTGAAACCTAAAAATTCAAACTGTTACTGCAAACGGATGCTTCAACGTAGGAGAACGAAACTTGGACATCCAAGTTTGTTTGGAGTACTGCTCATTATTTGAAAGTATCAGGAAGGTCGGAAAAAAAATATGTGTTGTGATTTCAGGAGACTGTAGTTTTTTGGCAGCCTAACAACGCCTTTCATTGAATGAGTTATTCGCCAGCCTGTGCTTAAGGCTACATCAAGAGGAAACAAACCTTAGAGATAGAACGTAGAACTACTGTATTGTGTCAAGTTTAAAGAAGCTAGCACAAACCGTGTTTGATTTAGAGTTCGAACTGCATCTCTCAATATAGGAGAAAACAGAGTGAAACCTAAAAATTCAAACTGTTACTGCAAACGGATGCTTCAACGTAGGAGAACGAAACTTGGGCATCCAAGTGGGATTGGTGTACTGATCATTACTTGAAAGTATCATGAAGATTGGATGAAAAAATGTATGTTGTGATTTCAGGAGACTGTAGTTTTTTGGCAGCCTAACAACGCCTTTCATTGAATGAGTTATTCGCCAGCCTGTGCTTAAGGCTACATCAAGAGGAAACAAACCTTAGAGATAGAACGTAGAACTACTGTATTGTGTCAAGTTTCAAGAAGCTAGCACAAACCGTGTTTGATTTTGAGTTCGAACTGCATCTGTCAATATAGGAGAAAACAGAGTGAAACCTAAAAATTCAAACTGTTACTGCAAACGGATGCTTCAACGTAGGAGAACGAAACTTGGGCATCCAAGTGGGATTGGTGTACTGATCATTACTTGAAAGTATCATGAAGATTGGATGAAAAAATTATGTTGTGATTTCAGGAGACTGTAGTTTTTTGGCAGCCTAACAACGCCTTTCATTGAATGAGTTATTCGCCAGCCTGTGCTTAAGGCTACATCAAGAGGAAACAAACCTTAGAGATAGAACGTAGAACTACTGTATTGTGTCACGTTTCAAGAAGCTAGCACAAACCGTGTTTGATTTAGAGTTCTAACTGCATCTGTCAATATAGAAGAAAACGCAGTGAAACCTAAAAATTCAAACTGTTACTGCAAACGGATGCTTCAACGTAGGAGAACGAAACTTGGACATCCAAGTTTGATTGGAGTACTGCTCATTATTTGAAAGTATCAGGAAGGTCGGAAAAAAAATATATGTTGTGATTTCAGGAGACTGTAGTTTTTTGGCAGCCTAACAACGCCTTTCATTGAATGAGTTATTCGCCAGCCTGTGCTTAAGGCTACATCAAGAGGAAACAAACCTTAGAGATAGAACGTAGAACTACTGTATTGTGTCACGTTTCAAGAAGCTAGCACAAACCGTGTTTGATTTAGAGTTCGAAATGCATCTGTCAATATAGGAGAAAACAGAGTGAAACCTAAAAATTCAAACTGTTACTGCAAACGGATGCTTCATCGTAGGAGAACGATACTTGGGCATCCAAGTGGGAGTGGTGTACTGATCATTACTTGAAAGTATCATGAAGATTGGATGAAATATGTATGTTGAGATTTCAGGAGACTCTAGTTTTTGGAAGTTTGGCAACCCCTTTCAATATAAGTGTTATTCGCGAGTCCCTGTATTAGGCTACATCAAGAGGAAACAAACCTTAGAGATAGAACGTAGAACTACTGTATTGTGTCACGTTTCAAGAAGCTAGCACAAACCGTGTTTGATTTAGAGTTCGAACTGCATCTGTCAATATAGAAGAAAACGCAGTGAAACCTAAAAATTCAAACTGTTACTGCAAACGGATGCTTCAACGTAGGAGAACGAAACTTGGACATCCACGTTTGTTTGGAGTACTGCTCATTATTTGAAAGTATCAGGAAGGTCGGAAAAAAAATATATGTTGTGATTTCAGGAGACTGTAGTTTTTTGGCAGCCTAACAACGCCTTTCATTGAATGAGTTATTCGCCAGCCTGTGCTTAAGGCTACATCAAGAGGAAACAAACCTTAGAGATAGAACGTAGAACTACTGTATTGTGTCACGTTTCAAGAAGCTAGCACAAACCGTGTTTGATTTAGAGTTCGAACTGCATCTGTCAATATAGAAGAAAACGCAGTGAAACCTAAAAATTCAAACTGTTACTGCAAACGGATGCTTCAACGTAGGAGAATGATACTTGGGAATCCAAGTGGGAGTGGTGTACTGATCATTACTTGAAAGTATCATGAAGATTGGATGAAAATATGTATGTTGAGATTTCAGGAGACTCTAGTTTTTGGAAGTTTGGCAACCCCTTTCAATATAAGTGTTATTCGCGAGTCCCTGTATTAGGCTACATCAAGAGGAAACAAACCTTAGAGATAGAACGTAGAACTACTGTATTGTGTCAAGTTTCAAGAAACTAGCACAAACCGTGTTTGATTTAGAGTTCGAACTGCATCTGTCAATATAGAAGAAAACGCAGTGAAACCTAAAAATTCAAACTGTTACTGCAAACGGATGCTTCAACGTAGGAGAACGAAACTTGGACATCCAAGTTTGTTTGGAGTACTGCTCATTATTTGAAAGTATCAGGAAGGTCGGAAAAAAAATATGTGTTGTGATTTCAGGAGACTGTAGTTTTTTGGCAGCCTAACAACGCCTTTCATTGAATGAGTTATTCGCCAGCCTGTGCTTAAGGCTACATCAAGAGGAAACAAACCTTAGAGATAGAACGTAGAACTACTGTATTGTGTCAAGTTTAAAGAAGCTAGCACAAACCGTGTTTGATTTAGAGTTCGAACTGCATCTCTCAATATAGGAGAAAACAGAGTGAAACCTAAAAATTCAAACTGTTACTGCAAACGGATGCTTCAACGTAGGAGAACGAAACTTGGGCATCCAAGTGGGATTGGTGTACTGATCATTACTTGAAAGTATCATGAAGATTGGATGAAAAAATGTATGTTGTGATTTCAGGAGACTGTAGTTTTTTGGCAGCCTAACAACGCCTTTCATTGAATGAGTTATTCGCCAGCCTGTGCTTAAGGCTACATCAAGAGGAAACAAACCTTAGAGATAGAACGTAGAACTACTGTATTGTGTCAAGTTTCAAGAAGCTAGCACAAACCGTGTTTGATTTTGAGTTCGAACTGCATCTGTCAATATAGGAGAAAACAGAGTGAAACCTAAAAATTCAAACTGTTACTGCAAACGGATGCTTCAACGTAGGAGAACGAAACTTGGGCATCCAAGTGGGATTGGTGTACTGATCATTACTTGAAAGTATCATGAAGATTGGATGAAAAAATTATGTTGTGATTTCAGGAGACTGTAGTTTTTTGGCAGACTAACAACGCCTTTCATTGAATGAGTTATTCGCCAGCCTGTGCTTAAGGCTACATCAAGAGGAAACAAACCTTAGAGATAGAACGTAGAACTACTGTATTGTGTCACGTTTCAAGAAGCTAGCACAAACCGTGTTTGATTTAGAGTTCTAACTGCATCTGTCAATATAGAAGAAAACGCAGTGAAACCTAAAAATTCAAACTGTTACTGCAAACGGATGCTTCAACGTAGGAGAACGAAACTTGGACATCCAAGTTTGATTGGAGTACTGCTCATTATTTGAAAGTATCAGGAAGGTCGGAAAAAAAATATATGTTGTGATTTCAGGAGACTGTAGTTTTTTGGCAGCCTAACAACGCCTTTCATTGAATGAGTTATTCGCCAGCCTGTGCTTAAGGCTACATCAAGAGGAAACAAACCTTAGAGATAGAACGTAGAACTACTGTATTGTGTCACGTTTCAAGAAGCTAGCACAAACCGTGTTTGATTTAGAGTTCGAAATGCATCTGTCAATATAGGAGAAAACAGAGTGAAACCTAAAAATTCAAACTGTTACTGCAAACGGATGCTTCATCGTAGGAGAACGATACTTGGGCATCCAAGTGGGAGTGGTGTACTGATCATTACTTGAAAGTATCATGAAGATTGGATGAAATATGTATGTTGAGATTTCAGGAGACTCTAGTTTTTGGAAGTTTGGCAACCCCTTTCAATATAAGTGTTATTCGCGAGTCCCTGTATTAGGCTACATCAAGAGGAAACAAACCTTAGAGATAGAACGTAGAACTACTGTATTGTGTCACGTTTCAAGAAGCTAGCACAAACCGTGTTTGATTTAGAGTTCGAACTGCATCTGTCAATATAGAAGAAAACGCAGTGAAACCTAAAAATTCAAACTGTTACTGCAAACGGATGCTTCAACGTAGGAGAACGAAACTTGGACATCCACGTTTGTTTGGAGTACTGCTCATTATTTGAAAGTATCAGGAAGGTCGGAAAAAAAATATATGTTGTGATTTCAGGAGACTGTAGTTTTTTGGCAGCCTAACAACGCCTTTCATTGAATGAGTTATTCGCCAGCCTGTGCTTAAGGCTACATCAAGAGGAAACAAACCTTAGAGATAGAACGTAGAACTACTGTATTGTGTCAAGTTTCAAGAAGCTAGCACAAACCGTGTTTGATTTAGAGTTCGAACTGCATCTGTCAATATAGGAGAAAACAGAGTGAAACCTAAAAATTCAAACTGTTACTGCAAACGGATGCTTCAACGTAGGAGAATGAAACTTGGGCATCCAAGTGGGATTGGTGTACTGATCATTACTTGAAAGTATCATGAAGATTGGATGAAAAAAATATATGTTGAGATTTCAGGAGACTCTAGTTTTTGGAAGTTTGGCAATCCCTTTCAATATAAGTGTTATTCGCGAGTCCCTGTATTAGGCTACATCAAGAGGAAACAAACCTTAGAGATAGAACGTAGAACTACTGTATTGTGTCACGTTTCAAGAAGCTAGCACAAACCGTGTTTGATTTAGAGTTCTAACTGCATCTGTCAATATAGAAGAAAACAGAGTGAAACCTAAAAATTCAAACTGTTACTGCAAACGGATGCTTCATCGTAGGAGAACGAAACTTGGACATCCAAGTTTGATTGGAGTACTGCTCATTATTTGAAAGTATCAGGAAGGTCGGAAAAAAAATATATGTTGTGATTTCAGGAGACTGTAGTTTTTTGGCAGCCTAACAACGCCTTTCATTGAATGAGTTATTCGCCAGCCTGTGCTTAAGGATACATCAAGAGGAAACAAACCTTAGAGATAGAACGTAGAACTACTGTATTGTGTCAAGTTTCAAGAAGCTAGCACAAACCGTGTTTGATTTAGAGTTCGAACTGCATCTGTCAATATAGGAGAAAACAGAGTGAAACCTAAAAATTCAAACTGTTACTGCAAACGGATGCTTCAACGTAGGAGAACGATACTTGGGCATCCAAGTGGGATTGGTGTACTGATCATTACTTGAAAGTATCATGAAGATTGGATGAAAAAATGTATGTTGTGATTTCAGGAGACTGTAGTTTTTTGGCAGCCTAACAACGCCTTTCATTGAATGAGTTATTCGACAGCCTGTGCTTAAGGCTACATCAAGAGGAAACAAAAATTAGAGATAGAACGTAGAACTACTGTATTGTGTCAAGTTTCAAGAAGCTAGCACAAACCGTGTTTGATTTAGAGTTCGAACTGCATCTGTCAATATAGGAGAAAACGCAGTGAAACCTAAAAATTCAAACTGTTACTGCAAACGGATGCTTCAACGTAGGAGAACGAAACTTGGGCATCCAAGTTTGTTTGGAGTACTGCTCATTATTTGAAAGTATGAGGAAGGTCGGAAAAAAATATATATGTTGTGATTTCAGGAGACTGTAGTTTTTTGGCAGCCTAACAACGCCTTTCATTGAATGAGTTATTCGCCAGCCTGTGCTTAAGGCTACATCAAGAGGAAACAAACCTTAGAGATAGAACGTAGAACTACTGTATTGTGTCAAGTTTCAAGAAGCTAGCACAAACCGTGTTTGATTTAGAGTTCGAACTGCATCTGTCAATATAGGAGAAAACAGAGTGAAACCTAAAAATTCAAACTGTTACTGCAAACGGATGCTTCAACGTAGGAGAACGAAACTTGGGCATCCAAGTGGGATTTGTGTACTGATCATTACTTGAAAGTATCAGGAAGGTCGGAAAAAAAATATATGTTGTGATTTCAGGAGACTGTAGTTTTTTGGCAGCCTAACAACGCCTTTCATTGAATGAGTTATTCGCCAGCCTGTGCTTAAGGCTACATCAAGAGGAAACAAACCTTAGAGATAGAACGTAGAACTACTGTATTGTGTCAAGTTTCAAGAAGCTAGCACAAACCGTGTTTGATTTAGAGTTCGAACTGCATCTGTCAATATAGGAGAAAACAGAGTGAAACCTAAAAATTCAAACTGTTACTGCAAACGGATGCTTCAACGTAGGAGAACGATACTTGGGCATCCAAGTGGGATTGGTGTACTGATCATTACTTGAAAGTATCATGAAGATTGGATGAAAAAATGTATGTTGAGATTTCAGGAGACTCTAGTTTTTGGAAGTTTGGCAACCCCTTTCAATATAAGTGTTATTCGCGAGTCCCTGTATTAGGCTACATCAAGAGGAAACAAACCTTAGAGATAGAACGTAGAACTACTGTATTGTGTCACGTTTCAAGAAGCTAGCACAAACCGTGTTTGATTTAGAGTTCTAACTGCATCTGTCAATATAGAAGAAAACAGAGTGAAACCTAAAAATTCAAACTGTTACTGCAAACGGATGCTTCAACGTAGGAGAACGAAACTTGGACATCCAAGTTTGATTGGAGTACTGCTCATTATTTGAAAGTATCAGGAAGGTCGGAAAAAAAATATATGTTGTGATTTCAGGAGACTGTAGTTTTTTGGCAGCCTAACAACGCCTTTCATTGAATGAGTTATTCGCCAGCCTGTGCTTAAGGCTACATCAAGAGGAAACAAACCTTAGAGATAAAACGTAGAACTACTGTATTGTGTCAAGTTTCAAGAAGCTAGCACAAACCGTGTTTGATTTAGAGTTCGAACTGCATCTGTCAATATAGGAGAAAACAGAGTGAAACCTAAAAATTCAAACTGTTACTGCAAACGGATGCTTCAACGTAGGAGAACGAAACTTGGGCATCCAAGTGGGATTGGTGTACTGATCATTACTTGAAAGTATCATGAAGATTGAATGAGAAAATGTATGTTGTGATTTCAGGAGACTGTAGTTTTTTTTGGCAGCCTAACAACGCCTTTCATTGAATGAGTTATTCGCCAGCCTGTGCTTAAGGCTACATCAAGAGGAAACAAACCTTAGAGATAGAATGTAGAACTACTGTATTGTGTCAAGTTTCAAGAAGCTAGCACAAACCGTGTTTGATTTAGAGTTCGAACTGCATCTGTCAATATAGGAGAAAACAGAGTGAAACCTAAAAATTCAAACTGTTACTGCAAACGGATGCTTCAACGTAGGAGAAAGAAACTTGGGCATCCAAGTGGGATTGGTGTACTGATCATTACTTGAAAGTATCATGAAGATTGGATGAAAAAATGTATGTTGTGATTTCAGGAGACTGTAGTTTTTTGGCAGCCTAACAACGCCTTTCATTGAATGAGTTATTCGCCAGCCTGTGCTTAAGGCTACATCAAGAGGAAACAAACCTTAGAGAAAGAACGTAGAACTACTGTATTGTGTCACGTTTCAAGAAGCTAGCACAAACCGTGTTTGATTTAGAGTTCGAACTGCATCTGTCAATATAGAAGAAAACGCAGTGAAACCTAAAAATTCAAACTGTTACTGCAAACGGATGCTTCAACGTAGGAGAACGAAACTTGGGCATCCAAGTGGGATTGGTGTACTGATCATTACTTGAAAGTATCATGAAGATTGGATGAAAAAATGTATGTTGTGATTTCAGGAGACTGTAGTTTTTTGGCAGCCTAACAACGCCTTTCATTGAATGAGTTATTCAGCAGCCTGTGCTTAAGGCTACATCAAGAGGAAACAAACCTTAGAGATAGAACGTAGAACTACTGTATTGTGTCACGTTTCAAGAAGCTAGCACAAACCGTGTTTGATTTAGAGTTCGAACTGCATCTGTCAATATAGAAGAAAACGCAGTGAAACCTAAAAATTCAAACTGTTACTGCAAACGGATGCTTCAACGTAGGAGAACGAAACTTGGACATCCACGTTTGTTTGGAGTACTGCTCATTATTTGAAAGTATCAGGAAGGTCGGAAAAAAAATATATGTTGTGACTTCAGGAGACTGTAGTTTTTTGGCAGCCTAACAACGCCTTTCATTGAATGAGTTATTCGTCAGCCTGTGCTTAAGGCTACATCAAGAGGAAACAAACCTTAGAGATAGAACGTAGAACTACTGTATTGTGTCAAGTTTCAAGAAGCTAGCACAAACCGTGTTTGATTTAGAGTTCGAACTGCATCTGTCAATATAGGAGAAAACAGAGTGAAACCTAAAAATTCAAACTGTTACTGCAAACGGATGCTTCAACGTAGGAGAACGAAACTTGGGCATCCAAGTGGGATTGGTGTACTGATCATTACTTGAAAGTATCATGAAGATTGGATGAAAAAAATATATGTTGAGATGTCAGGAGACTCTAGTTTTTGGAAGTTTGGCAATCCCTTTCAATATAAGTGTTATTCGCGAGTCCCTGTATTAGGCTACATCAAGAGGAAACAAACCTTAGAGATAGAACGTAGAACTACTGTATTGTGTCACGTTTCAAGAAGCTAGCACAAACCGTGTTTGATTTAGAGTTCTAACTGCATCTGTCAATATAGAAGAAAACAGAGTGAAACCTAAAAATTCAAACTGTTACTGCAAACGGATGCTTCATCGTAGGAGAACGAAACTTGGACATCCAAGTTTGATTGGAGTACTGCTCATTATTTGAAAGTATCAGGAAGGTCGGAAAAAAAATATATGTTGTGATTTCAGGAGACTGTAGTTTTTTGGCAGCCTAACAACGCCTTTCATTGAATGAGTTATTCGCCAGCCTGTGCTTAAGGCTACATCAAGAGGAAACAAACCTTAGAGATAGAACGTAGAACTACTGTATTGTGTCAAGTTTCAAGAAGCTAGCACAAACCGTGTTTGATTTAGAGTTCGAACTGCATCTGTCAATATAGGAGAAAACAGAGTGAAACCTAAAAATTCAAACTGTTACTGCAAACGGATGCTTCAACGTAGGAGAACGATACTTGGGCATCCAAGTGGGATTGGTGTACTGATCATTACTTGAAAGTATCATGAAGATTGGATGAAAAAATGTATGTTGAGATTTCAGGAGACTCTAGTTTTTGGAAGTTTGGCAACCCCTTTCAATATAAGTGTTATTCGCGAGTCCCTGTATTAGGCTACATCAAGAGGAAACAAACCTTAGAGATAGAACGTAGAACTACTGTATTGTGTCACGTTTCAAGAAGCTAGCACAAACCGTGTTTGATTTAGAGTTCTAACTGCATCTGTCAATATAGAAGAAAACAGAGTGAAACCTAAAAATTCAAACTGTTACTGCAAACGGATGCTTCAACGTAGGAGAACGAAACTTGGACATCCAAGTTTGATTGGAGTACTGCTCATTATTTGAAAGTATCAGGAAGGTCGGAAAAAAAATATATGTTGTGATTTCAGGAGACTGTAGTTTTTTGGCAGCCTAACAACGCCTTTCATTGAATGAGTTATTCGCCAGCCTGTGCTTAAGGCTACATCAAGAGGAAACAAACCTTAGAGATAAAACGTAGAACTACTGTATTGTGTCAAGTTTCAAGAAGCTAGCACAAACCGTGTTTGATTTAGAGTTCGAACTGCATCTGTCAATATAGGAGAAAACAGAGTGAAACCTAAAAATTCAAACTGTTACTGCAAACGGATGCTTCAACGTAGGAGAACGAAACTTGGGCATCCAAGTGGGATTGGTGTACTGATCATTACTTGAAAGTATCATGAAGATTGAATGAGAAAATGTATGTTGTGATTTCAGGAGACTGTAGTTTTTTTGGCAGCCTAACAACGCCTTTCATTGAATGAGTTATTCGCCAGCCTGTGCTTAAGGCTACATCAAGAGGAAACAAACCTTAGAGATAGAATGTAGAACTACTGTATTGTGTCAAGTTTCAAGAAGCTAGCACAAACCGTGTTTGATTTAGAGTTCGAACTGCATCTGTCAATATAGGAGAAAACAGAGTGAAACCTAAAAATTCAAACTGTTACTGCAAACGGATGCTTCAACGTAGGAGAAAGAAACTTGGGCATCCAAGTGGGATTGGTGTACTGATCATTACTTGAAAGTATCATGAAGATTGGATGAAAAAATGTATGTTGTGATTTCAGGAGACTGTAGTTTTTTGGCAGCCTAACAACGCCTTTCATTGAATGAGTTATTCGCCAGCCTGTGCTTAAGGCTACATCAAGAGGAAACAAACCTTAGAGAAAGAACGTAGAACTACTGTATTGTGTCACGTTTCAAGAAGCTAGCACAAACCGTGTTTGATTTAGAGTTCGAACTGCATCTGTCAATATAGAAGAAAACGCAGTGAAACCTAAAAATTCAAACTGTTACTGCAAACGGATGCTTCAACGTAGGAGAACGAAACTTGGGCATCCAAGTGGGATTGGTGTACTGATCATTACTTGAAAGTATCATGAAGATTGGATGAAAAAATGTATGTTGTGATTTCAGGAGACTGTAGTTTTTTGGCAGCCTAACAACGCCTTTCATTGAATGAGTTATTCGCCAGCCTGTGCTTAAGGCTACATCAAGAGGAAACAAACCTTAGAGATAGAACGTAGAACTACTGTATTGTGTCACGTTTCAAGAAGCTAGCACAAACCGTGTTTGATTTAGAGTTCGAACTGCATCTGTCAATATAGAAGAAAACGCAGTGAAACCTAAAAATTCAAACTGTTACTGCAAACGGATGCTTCAACGTAGGAGAACGAAACTTGGACATCCAAGTTTGATTGGAGTACTGCTCATTATTTGAAAGTCTCAGGAAGGTCGGAAAAAAAATGTATGTTGAGATTTCAGGAGAGTATAGTTTTTTGGCAGCCTAACAACGCCTTTCATTGAATGAGTTATTCGCCAGCCTGTGCTTAAGGCTACATCAAGAGGAAACAAACCTTAGAGATAGAACGTAGAACTACTGTATTGTGTCAAGTTTCAAGAAGCTAGCACAAACCGTGTTTGATTTAGAGTTCGAACTGCATCTGTCAATATAGGAGAAAACAGAGTGAAACCTAAAAATTCAAACTGTTACTGCAAACGGATGCTTCAACGTAGGAGAACGATACTTGGGCATCCAAGTGGGATTGGTGTACTGATCATTACTTGAAAGTATCATGAAGATTGGATGAAAAAATGTATGTTGAGATTTCAGGAGACTCTAGTTTTTGGAAGTTTGGCAACCCCTTTCCATATAAGTGTTATTCGCGAGTCCCTGTATTAGGCTACATCAAGAGGAAACAAACCTTAGAGATAGAACGTAGAACTACTGTATTGTGTCACGTTTCAAGAAGCTAGCACAAACCGTGTTTGATTTAGAGTTCTAACTGCATCTGTCAATATAGAAGAAAACAGAGTGAAACCTAAAAATTCAAACTGTTACTGCAAACGGATGCTTCAACGTAGGAGAACGAAACTTGGGCATCCAAGTGGGATTGGAGTACTGCTCATTATTTGAAAGTATCAGGAAGGTCGGAAAAAAAATATATGTTGTGATTTCAGGAGACTGTAGTTTTTTGGCAGCCTAACAACGCCTTTCATTGAATGAGTTATTCGCCAGCCTGTGCTTAAGGCTACATCAAGAGGAAACAAACCTTAGAGATAGAACGTAGAACTACTGTATTGTGTCAAGTTTCAAGAAGCTAGCACAAACCGTGTTTGATTTAGAGTTCGAACTGCATCTGTCAATGTAGGAGAAAACAGAGTGAAACCTAAAAATTCAAACTGTTACTGCAAACGGATGCTTCAACGTAGGAGAACGAAACTTGGGCATCCAAGTGGGATTGGTGTACTGATCATTACTTGAAAGTATCATGAAGATTGAATGAGAAAATGTATGTTGTGATTTCAGGAGACTGTAGTTTTTTTGGCAGCCTAACAACGCCTTTCATTGAATGAGTTATTCGCCAGCCTGTGCTTAAGGCTACATCAAGAGGAAACAAACCTTAGAGATAGAATGTAGAACTACTGTATTGTGTCAAGTTTCAAGAAGCTAGCACAAACCGTGTTTGATTTAGAGTTCGAACTGCATCTGTCAATATAGGAGAAAACGCAGTGAAACCTAGAAATTCAAACTGTTACTGCAAACGGATGCTTCAACGTAGGAGAACGAAACTTGGGCATCCAAGTGGGATTGGTGTACTGATCATTACTTGAAAGTATCATGAAGATTGGATGAAAAAATGTATGTTGTGATTTCAGGAGACTGTAGTTTTTTGGCAGCCTAACAACGCCTTTCATTGAATGAGTTATTCGCCAGCCTGTGCTTAAGGCTACATCAAGAGGAAACAAACCTTTGAGATAGAACGTAGAACTACTGTATTGTGTCACGTTTCAAGAAGCTAGCACAAACCGTGTTTGATTTAGAGTTCGAACTGCATCTGTCAATATAGAAGAAAACGCAGTGAAACCTAAAAATTCAAACTGTTACTGCAAACGGATGCTTCAACGTAGGAGAACGAAACTTGGGCATCCAAGTGGGATTGGTGTACTGATCATTACTTGAAAGTATCATGAAGATTGGATGAAAAAATGTATGTTGTGATTTCAGGAGACTGTAGTTTTTTGGCAGCCTAACAACGCCTTTCATTGAATGAGTTATTCGCCAGCCTGTGCTTAAGGCTACATCAAGAGGAAACAAACCTTAGAGATAGAACGTAGAACTACTGTATTGTGTCACGTTTCAAGAAGCTAGCACAAACCGTGTTTGATTTAGAGTTCGAACTGCATCTGTCAATATAGAAGAAAACGCAGTGAAACCTAAAAATTCAAACTGTTACTGCAAACGGATGCTTCAACGTAGGAGAACGAAACTTGGACATCCAAGTTTGATTGGAGTACTGCTCATTATTTGAAAGTATCAGGAAGGTCGGAAAAAAAATATATGTTGTGATTTCAGGAGACTGTAGTTTTTTGGCAGCCTAACAACGCCTTTCATTGAATGAGTTATTCGCCAGCCTGTGCTTAAGGCTACATCAAGAGGAAACAAACCTTAGAGATAGAACGTAGAACTACTGTATTTTGTCACGTTTCAAGAAGCTAGCACAAACCGTGTTTGATTTAGAGTTCGAACTGCATCTGTCAATATAGGAGAAAACAGAGTGAAACCTAAAAATTCAAACTGTTACTGCAAACGGATGCTTCAATGTAGGAGAACGATACTTGGGCATCCACGTGGGATTGGTGTACTGATCATTACTTGAAAGTATCATGAAGATTGGATGAAAAAAATGTATGTTGAGATTTCAGGAGAGTCTAGTTTTTGGAAGTTTGGCAATACCTTTCAATATAAGTGATATTCGCGAGTCCCTGTATTAGGCTACATCAAGAGGAAACAAACCTTAGAGATAGAACGTAGAACTACTGTATTGTGTCAAGTTTCAAGAAGCTAGCACAAACCGTGTTTGATTTAGAGTTCTAACTGCATCTGTCAATATAGAAGAAAACAGAGTGAAACCTAAAAATTCAAACTGTTACTGCAAACGGATGCCTCAACGTAGGAGAACGAAACTTGGACATCCAAGTGTGATTGGAGTACTGCTCATTATTTGAAAGTATCAGGAAGGTCGGAAAAAAAATATATGTTGTGATTTCAGGAGACTGTAGTTTTTTGGCAGCCTAACAACGCCTTTCATTGAATGAGTTATTCGCCAGCCTGTGCTTAAGGCTACATCAAGAGGAAACAAACCTTAGAGATAGAACTTAGAACTACTGTATTGTGTCACGTTTCAAGAAGCTAGCACAAACCGTGTTTGATTTAGAGTTCGAACTGCATCTGTCAATATAGGAGAAAACAGAGTGAAACCTAAAAATTCAAACTGTTACTGCAAACGGATGCTTCAACGTAGGAGAACGAAACTTGGGCATCCAAGTGGGATTGGTGTACTGATCATTACTTGAAAGTATCATGAAGATTGGATGAAAAAATGTATGTTGTGATTTCAGGAGACTGTAGTTTTTTGGCAGCCTAACAACGCCTTTCATTGAATGAGTTATTCGCCAGCCTGTGCTTAAGGATACATCAAGAGGAAACAAACCTTAGAGATAGAACGTAGAACTACTGTATTGTGTCAAGTTTCAAGAAGCTAGCACAAACCGTGTTTGATTTAGAGTTCGAACTGCATCTGTCAATATAGGAGAAAACAGAGTGAAACCTAAAAATTCAAACTGTTACTGCAAACGGATGCTTCAACGTAGGAGAACGATACTTGGGCATCCAAGTGGGATTGGTGTACTGATCATTACTTGAAAGTATCATGAAGATTGGATGAAAAAATGTATGTTGAGATTTCAGGAGACACTAGTTTTTGGAAGTTTGGCAACCCCTTTCAATATAAGTGTTATTCGCGAGTCCCTGTATTAGGCTACATCAAGAGGAAACAAACCTTAGAGATAGAACGTAGAACTACTGTATTGTGTCACGTTTCAAGAAGCTAGCACAAACCGTGTTTGATTTAGAGTTCTAACTGCATCTGTCAATGTAGAAGAAAACAGAGTGAAACCTAAAAATTCAAACTGTTACTGCAAACGGATGCTTCAACGTAGGAGAACGAAACTTGGACATCCAAGTTTGATTGGAGTACTGCTCATTATTTGAAAGTATCAGGAAGGTCGGAAAAAAAATATATGTTGTGATTTCAGGAGACTGTAGTTTTTTGGCAGCCTAACAACGCCTTTCATTGAATGAGTTATTCGCCAGCCTGTGCTTAAGGCTACATCAAGAGGAAACAAACCTTAGAGATAGAACGTAGAACTACTGTATTGTGTCAAGTTTCAAGAAGCTAGCACAAACCGTGTTTGATTTAGAGTTCGAACTGCATCTGTCAATATAGGAGAAAACAGAGTGAAACCTAAAAATTCAAACTGTTACTGCAAACGGATGCTTCAACGTAGGAGAACGAAACTTGGGCATCCAAGTGGGATTGGTGTACTGATCATTACTTGAAAGTATCATGAAGATTGGATGAAAAAATGTATGTTGTGATTTCAGGAGACTGTAGTTTTTTGGCAGCCTAACAACGCCTTTCATTGAATGAGTTATTCGCCAGCCTGTGCTTAAGGCTACATCAAGAGGAAACAAACCTTAGAGATAGAACGTAGAACTACTGTATTGTGTCACGTTTCAAGAAGCTAGCACAAACCGTGTTTGATTTAGAGTTCGAACTGCATCTGTCAATATAGGAGAAAACGCAGTGAAACCTAGAAATTCAAACTGTTACTGCAAACGGATGCTTCAACGTAGGAGAACGAAACTTGGGCATCCAAGTGGGATTGGTGTACTGATCATTACTTGAAAGTATCATGAAGATTGGATGAAAAAATGTATGTTGTGATTTCAGGAGACTGTAGTTTTTTGGCAGCCTAACAACGCCTTTCATTGAATGAGTTATTCGCCAGCCTGTGCTTAAGGCTACATCAAGAGGAAACAAACCTTAGAGATAGAACGTAGAACTACTGTATTGTGTCACGTTTCAAGAAGCTAGCACAAACCGTGTTTGATTTAGAGTTCGAACTGCATCTGTCAATATAGAAGAAAACGCAGTGAAACCTAAAAATTCAAACTGTTACTGCAAACGGATGCTTCAACGTAGGAGAACGAAACTTGGACATCCAAGTTTGTTTGGAGTACTGCTCATTATTTGAAAGTATCAGGAAGGTCGGAAAAAAAATATATGTTGTGATTTCAGGAGACTGTAGTTTTTGGCAGCCTAACAACGCCTTTCATTGAATGAGTTATTCGCCAGCCTGTGCTTAAGGCTACATCAAGAGGAAACAAACCTTAGAGATAGAACGTAGAACTACTGTATTGTGTCAAGTTTCAAGAAGCTAGCACAAACCGTGTTTGATTTAGAGTTCGAACTGCATCTCTCAATATAGGAGAAAACAGAGTGAAACCTAAAAATTCAAACTGTTACTGCAAACG
This sequence comes from Callospermophilus lateralis, assembly GCF_048772815.1. Lineage (NCBI taxonomy): Eukaryota > Metazoa > Chordata > Mammalia > Rodentia > Sciuridae > Callospermophilus > Callospermophilus lateralis. The sequence goes on from NW_027515115.1 coordinate 53,989, forward strand.
GATGCTTCAACGTAGGAGAACGAAACTTGGACATCCAAGTTTGATTGGAGTACTGCTCATTATTTGAAAGTATCAGGAAGGTCGGAAAAAAAATATATGTTGTGATTTCAGGAGACTGTAGTTTTTTGGCAGCCTAACAACGCCTTTCATTGAATGAGTTATTCGCCAGCCTGTGCTTAAGGCTACATCAAGAGGAAACAAACCTTAGAGATAGAACGTAGAACTACTGTATTGTGTCAAGTTTCAAGAAGCTAGCACAAACCGTGTTTGATTTAGAGTTCGAACTGCATCTGTCAATATAGGAGAAAACAGAGTGAAACCTAAAAATTCAAACTGTTACTGCAAACGGATGCTTCAACGTAGGAGAACGAAACTTGGGCATCCAAGTGGGATTGGTGTACTGATCATTACTTGAAAGTATCATGAAGATTGAATGAGAAAATGTATGTTGTGATTTCAGGAGACTGTAGTTTTTTTGGCAGCCTAACAACGCCTTTCATTGAATGAGTTATTCGCCAGCCTGTGCTTAAGGCTACATCAAGAGGAAACAAACCTTAGAGATAGAATGTAGAACTACTGTATTGTGTCAAGTTTCAAGAAGCTAGCACAAACCGTGTTTGATTTAGAGTTCGAACTGCATCTGTCAATATAGGAGAAAACAGGGTGAAACCTAAAAATTCAAACTGTTACTGCAAACGGATGCTTCAACGTAGGAGAAAGAAACTTGGGCATCCAAGTGGGATTGGTGTACTGATCATTACTTGAAAGTATCATGAAGATTGGATGAAAAAATGTATGTTGTGATTTCAGGAGACTGTAGTTTTTTGGCAGCCTAACAACGCCTTTCATTGAATGAGTTATTCGCCAGCCTGTGCTTAAGGCTACATCAAGAGGAAACAAACCTTAGAGATAGAACGTAGAACTACTGTATTGTGTCACGTTTCAAGAAGCTAGCACAAACCGTGTTTGATTTAGAGTTCGAACTGCATCTGTCAATATAGAAGAAAACGCAGTGAAACCTAAAAATTCAAACTGTTACTGCAAACGGATGCTTCAACGTAGGAGAACGAAACTTGGGCATCCAAGTGGGATTGGTGTACTGATCATTACTTGAAAGTATCATGAAGATTGGATGAAAAAATGTATGTTGTGATTTCAGGAGACTGTAGTTTTTTGGCAGCCTAACAACGCCTTTCATTGAATGAGTTATTCGCCAGCCTGTGCTTAAGGCTACATCAAGAGGAAACAAACCTTAGAGATAGAACGTAGAACTACTGTATTGTGTCAAGTTTCAAGAAGCTAGCACAAACCGTGTTTGATTTAGAGTTCGAACTGCATCTGTCAATATAGGAGAAAACGCAGTGAAACCTAGAAATTCAAACTGTTACTGCAAACGGATGCTTCAACGTAGGAGAACGAAACTTGGGCATCCAAGTGGGATTGGTGTACTGATCATTACTTGAAAGTATCATGAAGATTGGATGAAAAAATGTATGTTGTGATTTCAGGAGACTGTAGTGCTTTGGCAGCCTAACAACGCCTTTCATTGAATGAGTTATTCGCCAGCCTGTGCTTAAGGCTACATCAAGAGGAAACAAACCTTAGAGATAGAATGTAGAACTACTGTATTGTGTCACGTTTCAAGAAGCTAGCACAAACCGTGTTTGATTTAGAGTTCGAACTGCATCTGTCAATATAGAAGAAAACGCAGTGAAACCTAAAAATTCAAACTGTTACTGCAAACGGATGCTTCAACGTAGGAGAACGAAACTTGGACATCCAAGTTTGTTTGGAGTACTGCTCATTATTTGAAAGTATCAGGAAGGTCGGAAAAAAAATATATGTTGTGATTTCAGGAGACTGTTGTTTTTTGGCAGCCTAACAACGCCTTTCATTGAATGAGTTATTCGCCAGCCTGTGCTTAAGGCTACATCAAGAGGAAACAAACCTTAGAGATAGAACGTAGAACTACTGTATTGTGTCAAGTTTCAAGAAGCTAGCACAAACCGTGTTTGATTTAGAGTTCAAACTGCATCTCTCAATATAGGAGAAAACAGAGTGAAACCTAAAAATTCAAACTGTTACTGCAAACGGATGCTTCAACGTAGGAGAACGAAACTTGGACATCCAAGTTTGATTGGAGTACTCCTCATTATTTGAAAGTATCAGGAAGGTCGGAAAAAAAATATATGTTGTGATTTCAGGAGACTGTAGTTTTTTGGCAGCCTAACAACGCCTTTCATTGAATGAGTTATTCGCCAGCCTGTGCTTAAGGCTACATCAAGAGGAAACAAACCTTAGAGATAGAACGTAGAACTACTGTATTGTGTCAAGTTTCAAGAAGCTAGCACAAACCGTGTTTGATTTAGAGTTCGAACTGCATCTGTCAATATAGGAGAAAACAGAGTGAAACCTAAAAATTCAAACTGTTACTGCAAACGGATGCTTCAACGTAGGAGAACGAAACTTGGGCATCCAAGTGGGATTGGTGTACTGATCATTACTTGAAAGTATCATGAAGATTGGATGAAAAAAATATATGTTGAGATGTCAGGAGACTCTAGTTTTTGGAAGTTTGGCAATCCCTTTCAATATAAGTGTTATTCGCGAGTCCCTGTATTAGGCTACATCAAGAGGAAACAAACCTTAGAGATAGAACGTAGAACTACTGTATTGTGTCACGTTTCAAGAAGCTAGCACAAACCGTGTTTGATTTAGAGTTCTAACTGCATCTGTCAATATAGAAGAAAACAGAGTGAAACCTAAAAATTCAAACTGTTACTGCAAACGGATGCTTCATCGTAGGAGAACGAAACTTGGACATCCAAGTTTGATTGGAGTACTGCTCATTATTTGAAAGTATCAGGAAGGTCGGAAAAAAAATATATGTTGTGATTTCAGGAGACTGTAGTTTTTTGGCAGCCTAACAACGCCTTTCATTGAATGAGTTATTCGCCAGCCTGTGCTTAAGGCTACATCAAGAGGAAACAAACCTTAGAGATAGAACGTAGAACTACTGTATTGTGTCAAGTTTCAAGAAGCTAGCACAAACCGTGTTTGATTTAGAGTTCGAACTGCATCTGTCAATATAGGAGAAAACAGAGTGAAACCTAAAAATTCAAACTGTTACTGCAAACGGATGCTTCAACGTAGGAGAACGATACTTGGGCATCCAAGTGGGATTGGTGTACTGATCATTACTTGAAAGTATCATGAAGATTGGATGAAAAAATGTATGTTGAGATTTCAGGAGACTCTAGTTTTTGGAAGTTTGGCAACCCCTTTCAATATAAGTGTTATTCGCGAGTCCCTGTATTAGGCTACATCAAGAGGAAACAAACCTTAGAGATAGAACGTAGAACTACTGTATTGTGTCACGTTTCAAGAAGCTAGCACAAACCGTGTTTGATTTAGAGTTCTAACTGCATCTGTCAATATAGAAGAAAACAGAGTGAAACCTAAAAATTCAAACTGTTACTGCAAACGGATGCTTCAACGTAGGAGAACGAAACTTGGACATCCAAGTTTGATTGGAGTACTGCTCATTATTTGAAAGTATCAGGAAGGTCGGAAAAAAAATATATGTTGTGATTTCAGGAGACTGTAGTTTTTTGGCAGCCTAACAACGCCTTTCATTGAATGAGTTATTCGCCAGCCTGTGCTTAAGGCTACATCAAGAGGAAACAAACCTTAGAGATAAAACGTAGAACTACTGTATTGTGTCAAGTTTCAAGAAGCTAGCACAAACCGTGTTTGATTTAGAGTTCGAACTGCATCTGTCAATATAGGAGAAAACAGAGTGAAACCTAAAAATTCAAACTGTTACTGCAAACGGATGCTTCAACGTAGGAGAACGAAACTTGGGCATCCAAGTGGGATTGGTGTACTGATCATTACTTGAAAGTATCATGAAGATTGAATGAGAAAATGTATGTTGTGATTTCAGGAGACTGTAGTTTTTTTGGCAGCCTAACAACGCCTTTCATTGAATGAGTTATTCGCCAGCCTGTGCTTAAGGCTACATCAAGAGGAAACAAACCTTAGAGATAGAATGTAGAACTACTGTATTGTGTCAAGTTTCAAGAAGCTAGCACAAACCGTGTTTGATTTAGAGTTCGAACTGCATCTGTCAATATAGGAGAAAACAGGGTGAAACCTAAAAATTCAAACTGTTACTGCAAACGGATGCTTCAACGTAGGAGAAAGAAACTTGGGCATCCAAGTGGGATTGGTGTACTGATCATTACTTGAAAGTATCATGAAGATTGGATGAAAAAATGTATGTTGTGATTTCAGGAGACTGTAGTTTTTTGGCAGCCTAACAACGCCTTTCATTGAATGAGTTATTCGCCAGCCTGTGCTTAAGGCTACATCAAGAGGAAACAAACCTTAGAGAAAGAACGTAGAACTACTGTATTGTGTCACGTTTCAAGAAGCTAGCACAAACCGTGTTTGATTTAGAGTTCGAACTGCATCTGTCAATATAGAAGAAAACGCAGTGAAACCTAAAAATTCAAACTGTTACTGCAAACGGATGCTTCAACGTAGGAGAACGAAACTTGGGCATCCAAGTGGGATTGGTGTACTGATCATTACTTGAAAGTATCATGAAGATTGGATGAAAAAATGTATGTTGTGATTTCAGGAGACTGTAGTTTTTTGGCAGCCTAACAACGCCTTTCATTGAATGAGTTATTCGCCAGCCTGTGCTTAAGGCTACATCAAGAGGAAACAAACCTTAGAGATAGAACGTAGAACTACTGTATTGTGTCACGTTTCAAGAAGCTAGCACAAACCGTGTTTGATTTAGAGTTCGAACTGCATCTGTCAATATAGAAGAAAACGCAGTGAAACCTAAAAATTCAAACTGTTACTGCAAACGGATGCTTCAACGTAGGAGAACGAAACTTGGACATCCAAGTTTGATTGGAGTACTGCTCATTATTTGAAAGTCTCAGGAAGGTCGGAAAAAAAATGTATGTTGAGATTTCAGGAGAGTATAGTTTTTTGGCAGCCTAACAACGCCTTTCATTGAATGAGTTATTCGCCAGCCTGTGCTTAAGGCTACATCAAGAGGAAACAAACCTTAGAGATAGAACGTAGAACTACTGTATTGTGTCAAGTTTCAAGAAGCTAGCACAAACCGTGTTTGATTTAGAGTTCGAACTGCATCTGTCAATATAGGAGAAAACAGAGTGAAACCTAAAAATTCAAACTGTTACTGCAAACGGATGCTTCAACGTAGGAGAACGATACTTGGGCATCCAAGTGGGATTGGTGTACTGATCATTACTTGAAAGTATCATGAAGATTGGATGAAAAAATGTATGTTGAGATTTCAGGAGACTCTAGTTTTTGGAAGTTTGGCAACCCCTTTCCATATAAGTGTTATTCGCGAGTCCCTGTATTAGGCTACATCAAGAGGAAACAAACCTTAGAGATAGAACGTAGAACTACTGTATTGTGTCACGTTTCAAGAAGCTAGCACAAACCGTGTTTGATTTAGAGTTCTAACTGCATCTGTCAATATAGAAGAAAACAGAGTGAAACCTAAAAATTCAAACTGTTACTGCAAACGGATGCTTCAACGTAGGAGAACGAAACTTGGGCATCCAAGTGGGATTGGAGTACTGCTCATTATTTGAAAGTATCAGGAAGGTCGGAAAAAAAATATATGTTGTGATTTCAGGAGACTGTAGTTTTTTGGCAGCCTAACAACGCCTTTCATTGAATGAGTTATTCGCCAGCCTGTGCTTAAGGCTACATCAAGAGGAAACAAACCTTAGAGATAGAACGTAGAACTACTGTATTGTGTCAAGTTTCAAGAAGCTAGCACAAACCGTGTTTGATTTAGAGTTCGAACTGCATCTGTCAATGTAGGAGAAAACAGAGTGAAACCTAAAAATTCAAACTGTTACTGCAAACGGATGCTTCAACGTAGGAGAACGAAACTTGGGCATCCAAGTGGGATTGGTGTACTGATCATTACTTGAAAGTATCATGAAGATTGAATGAGAAAATGTATGTTGTGATTTCAGGAGACTGTAGTTTTTTTGGCAGCCTAACAACGCCTTTCATTGAATGAGTTATTCGCCAGCCTGTGCTTAAGGCTACATCAAGAGGAAACAAACCTTAGAGATAGAATGTAGAACTACTGTATTGTGTCAAGTTTCAAGAAGCTAGCACAAACCGTGTTTGATTTAGAGTTCGAACTGCATCTGTCAATATAGGAGAAAACGCAGTGAAACCTAGAAATTCAAACTGTTACTGCAAACGGATGCTTCAACGTAGGAGAACGAAACTTGGGCATCCAAGTGGGATTGGTGTACTGATCATTACTTGAAAGTATCATGAAGATTGGATGAAAAAATGTATGTTGTGATTTCAGGAGACTGTAGTTTTTTGGCAGCCTAACAACGCCTTTCATTGAATGAGTTATTCGCCAGCCTGTGCTTAAGGCTACATCAAGAGGAAACAAACCTTTGAGATAGAACGTAGAACTACTGTATTGTGTCACGTTTCAAGAAGCTAGCACAAACCGTGTTTGATTTAGAGTTCGAACTGCATCTGTCAATATAGAAGAAAACGCAGTGAAACCTAAAAATTCAAACTGTTACTGCAAACGGATGCTTCAACGTAGGAGAACGAAACTTGGGCATCCAAGTGGGATTGGTGTACTGATCATTACTTGAAAGTATCATGAAGATTGGATGAAAAAATGTATGTTGTGATTTCAGGAGACTGTAGTTTTTTGGCAGCCTAACAACGCCTTTCATTGAATGAGTTATTCGCCAGCCTGTGCTTAAGGCTACATCAAGAGGAAACAAACCTTAGAGATAGAACGTAGAACTACTGTATTGTGTCACGTTTCAAGAAGCTAGCACAAACCGTGTTTGATTTAGAGTTCGAACTGCATCTGTCAATATAGAAGAAAACGCAGTGAAACCTAAAAATTCAAACTGTTACTGCAAACGGATGCTTCAACGTAGGAGAACGAAACTTGGACATCCAAGTTTGATTGGAGTACTGCTCATTATTTGAAAGTATCAGGAAGGTCGGAAAAAAAATATATGTTGTGATTTCAGGAGACTGTAGTTTTTTGGCAGCCTAACAACGCCTTTCATTGAATGAGTTATTCGCCAGCCTGTGCTTAAGGCTACATCAAGAGGAAACAAACCTTAGAGATAGAACGTAGAACTACTGTATTTTGTCACGTTTCAAGAAGCTAGCACAAACCGTGTTTGATTTAGAGTTCGAACTGCATCTGTCAATATAGGAGAAAACAGAGTGAAACCTAAAAATTCAAACTGTTACTGCAAACGGATGCTTCAACGTAGGAGAACGATACTTGGGCATCCACGTGGGATTGGTGTACTGATCATTACTTGAAAGTATCATGAAGATTGGATGAAAAAAATGTATGTTGAGATTTCAGGAGACTCTAGTTTTTGGAAGTTTGGCAATACCTTTCAATATAAGTGATATTCGCGAGTCCCTGTATTAGGCTACATCAAGAGGAAACAAACCTTAGAGATAGAACGTAGAACTACTGTATTGTGTCAAGTTTCAAGAAGCTAGCACAAACCGTGTTTGATTTAGAGTTCTAACTGCATCTGTCAATATAGAAGAAAACAGAGTGAAACCTAAAAATTCAAACTGTTACTGCAAACGGATGCCTCAACGTAGGAGAACGAAACTTGGACATCCAAGTGTGATTGGAGTACTGCTCATTATTTGAAAGTATCAGGAAGGTCGGAAAAAAAATATATGTTGTGATTTCAGGAGACTGTAGTTTTTTGGCAGCCTAACAACGCCTTTCATTGAATGAGTTATTCGCCAGCCTGTGCTTAAGGCTACATCAAGAGGAAACAAACCTTAGAGATAGAACTTAGAACTACTGTATTGTGTCACGTTTCAAGAAGCTAGCACAAACCGTGTTTGATTTAGAGTTCGAACTGCATCTGTCAATATAGGAGAAAACAGAGTGAAACCTAAAAATTCAAACTGTTACTGCAAACGGATGCTTCAACGTAGGAGAACGAAACTTGGGCATCCAAGTGGGATTGGTGTACTGATCATTACTTGAAAGTATCATGAAGATTGGATGAAAAAATGTATGTTGTGATTTCAGGAGACTGTAGTTTTTTGGCAGCCTAACAACGCCTTTCATTGAATGAGTTATTCGCCAGCCTGTGCTTAAGGATACATCAAGAGGAAACAAACCTTAGAGATAGAACGTAGAACTACTGTATTGTGTCAAGTTTCAAGAAGCTAGCACAAACCGTGTTTGATTTAGAGTTCGAACTGCATCTGTCAATATAGGAGAAAACAGAGTGAAACCTAAAAATTCAAACTGTTACTGCAAACGGATGCTTCAACGTAGGAGAACGATACTTGGGCATCCAAGTGGGATTGGTGTACTGATCATTACTTGAAAGTATCATGAAGATTGGATGAAAAAATGTATGTTGAGATTTCAGGAGACACTAGTTTTTGGAAGTTTGGCAACCCCTTTCAATATAAGTGTTATTCGCGAGTCCCTGTATTAGGCTACATCAAGAGGAAACAAACCTTAGAGATAGAACGTAGAACTACTGTATTGTGTCACGTTTCAAGAAGCTAGCACAAACCGTGTTTGATTTAGAGTTCTAACTGCATCTGTCAATGTAGAAGAAAACAGAGTGAAACCTAAAAATTCAAACTGTTACTGCAAACGGATGCTTCAACGTAGGAGAACGAAACTTGGACATCCAAGTTTGATTGGAGTACTGCTCATTATTTGAAAGTATCAGGAAGGTCGGAAAAAAAATATATGTTGTGATTTCAGGAGACTGTAGTTTTTTGGCAGCCTAACAACGCCTTTCATTGAATGAGTTATTCGCCAGCCTGTGCTTAAGGCTACATCAAGAGGAAACAAACCTTAGAGATAGAACGTAGAACTACTGTATTGTGTCAAGTTTCAAGAAGCTAGCACAAACCGTGTTTGATTTAGAGTTCGAACTGCATCTGTCAATATAGGAGAAAACAGAGTGAAACCTAAAAATTCAAACTGTTACTGCAAACGGATGCTTCAACGTAGGAGAACGAAACTTGGGCATCCAAGTGGGATTGGTGTACTGATCATTACTTGAAAGTATCATGAAGATTGGATGAAAAAATGTATGTTGTGATTTCAGGAGACTGTAGTTTTTTGGCAGCCTAACAACGCCTTTCATTGAATGAGTTATTCGCCAGCCTGTGCTTAAGGCTACATCAAGAGGAAACAAACCTTAGAGATAGAACGTAGAACTACTGTATTGTGTCACGTTTCAAGAAGCTAGCACAAACCGTGTTTGATTTAGAGTTCGAACTGCATCTGTCAATATAGGAGAAAACGCAGTGAAACCTAGAAATTCAAACTGTTACTGCAAACGGATGCTTCAACGTAGGAGAACGAAACTTGGGCATCCAAGTGGGATTGGTGTACTGATCATTACTTGAAAGTATCATGAAGATTGGATGAAAAAATGTATGTTGTGATTTCAGGAGACTGTAGTTTTTTGGCAGCCTAACAACGCCTTTCATTGAATGAGTTATTCGCCAGCCTGTGCTTAAGGCTACATCAAGAGGAAACAAACCTTAGAGATAGAACGTAGAACTACTGTATTGTGTCACGTTTCAAGAAGCTAGCACAAACCGTGTTTGATTTAGAGTTCGAACTGCATCTGTCAATATAGAAGAAAACGCAGTGAAACCTAAAAATTCAAACTGTTACTGCAAACGGATGCTTCAACGTAGGAGAACGAAACTTGGACATCCAAGTTTGTTTGGAGTACTGCTCATTATTTGAAAGTATCAGGAAGGTCGGAAAAAAAATATATGTTGTGATTTCAGGAGACTGTAGTTTTTGGCAGCCTAACAACGCCTTTCATTGAATGAGTTATTCGCCAGCCTGTGCTTAAGGCTACATCAAGAGGAAACAAACCTTAGAGATAGAACGTAGAACTACTGTATTGTGTCAAGTTTCAAGAAGCTAGCACAAACCGTGTTTGATTTAGAGTTCGAACTGCATCTCTCAATATAGGAGAAAACAGAGTGAAACCTAAAAATTCAAACTGTTACTGCAAACGGATGCTTCAACGTAGGAGAACGAAACTTGGACATCCAAGTTTGATTGGAGTACTGCTCATTATTTGAAAGTATCAGGAAGGTCGGAAAAAAAATATATGTTGTGATTTCAGGAGACTGTAGTTTTTTGGCAGCCTAACAACGCCTTTCATTGAATGAGTTATTCGCCAGCCTGTGCTTAAGGCTACATCAAGAGGAAACAAACCTTAGAGATAGAACGTAGAACTACTGTATTGTGTCAAGTTTCAAGAAGCTAGCACAAACCGTGTTTGATTTAGAGTTCGAACTGCATCTGTCAATATAGGAGAAAACAGAGTGAAACCTAAAAATTCAAACTGTTACTGCAAACGGATGCTTCAACGTAGGAGAACGAAACTTGGGCATCCAAGTGGGATTGGTGTACTGATCATTACTTGAAAGTATCATGAAGATTGAATGAGAAAATGTATGTTGTGATTTCAGGAGACTGTAGTTTTTTTGGCAGCCTAACAACGCCTTTCATTGAATGAGTTATTCGCCAGCCTGTGCTTAAGGCTACATCAAGAGGAAACAAACCTTAGAGATAGAATGTAGAACTACTGTATTGTGTCAAGTTTCAAGAAGCTAGCACAAACCGTGTTTGATTTAGAGTTCGAACTGCATCTGTCAATATAGGAGAAAACAGGGTGAAACCTAAAAATTCAAACTGTTACTGCAAACGGATGCTTCAACGTAGGAGAAAGAAACTTGGGCATCCAAGTGGGATTGGTGTACTGATCATTACTTGAAAGTATCATGAAGATTGGATGAAAAAATGTATGTTGTGATTTCAGGAGACTGTAGTTTTTTGGCAGCCTAACAACGCCTTTCATTGAATGAGTTATTCGCCAGCCTGTGCTTAAGGCTACATCAAGAGGAAACAAACCTTAGAGATAGAACGTAGAACTACTGTATTGTGTCACGTTTCAAGAAGCTAGCACAAACCGTGTTTGATTTAGAGTTCGAACTGCATCTGTCAATATAGAAGAAAACGCAGTGAAACCTAAAAATTCAAACTGTTACTGCAAACGGATGCTTCAACGTAGGAGAACGAAACTTGGACATCCAAGTTTGTTTGGAGTACTGCTCATTATTTGAAAGTATCAGGAAGGTCGGAAAAAAAATATATGTTGTGATTTCAGGAGACTGTAGTTTTTTGGCAGCCTAACAACGCCTTTCATTGAATGAGTTATTCGCCAGCCTGTGCTTAAGGCTACATCAAGAGGAAACAAACCTTAGAGATAGAACGTAGAACTACTGTATTGTGTCAAGTTTCAAGAAGCTAGCACAAACCGTGTTTGATTTAGAGTTCAAACTGCATCTCTCAATATAGGAGAAAACAGAGTGAAACCTAAAAATTCAAACTGTTACTGCAAACGGATGCTTCAACGTAGGAGAACGAAACTTGGACATCCAAGTTTGATTGGAGTACTCCTCATTATTTGAAAGTATCAGGAAGGTCGGAAAAAAAATATATGTTGTGATTTCAGGAGACTGTAGTTTTTTGGCAGCCTAACAACGCCTTTCATTGAATGAGTTATTCGCCAGCCTGTGCTTAAGGCTACATCAAGAGGAAACAAACCTTAGAGATAGAACGTAGAACTACTGTATTGTGTCAAGTTTCAAGAAGCTAGCACAAACCGTGTTTGATTTAGAGTTCGAACTGCATCTGTCAATATAGGAGAAAACAGAGTGAAACCTAAAAATTCAAACTGTTACTGCAAACGGATGCTTCAACGTAGGAGAACGAAACTTGGGCATCCAAGTGGGATTGGTGTACTGATCATTACTTGAAAGTATCATGAAGATTGAATGAGAAAATGTATGTTGTGATTTCAGGAGACTGTAGTTTTTTTGGCAGCCTAACAACGCCTTTCATTGAATGAGTTATTCGCCAGCCTGTGCTTAAGGCTACATCAAGAGGAAACAAACCTTAGAGATAGAACGTAGAACTACTGTATTGTGTCACGTTTCAAGAAGCTAGCACAAACCGTGTTTGATTTAGAGTTCTAACTGCATCTGTCAATATAGAAGAAAACAGAGTGAAACCTAAAAATTCAAACTGTTACTGCAAACGGATGCTTCAACGTAGGAGAACGAAACTTGGACATCCAAGTTTGATTGGAGTACTGCTCATTATTTGAAAGTATCAGGAAGGTCGGAAAAAAAATATATGTTGTGATTTCAGGAGACTGTAGTTTTTTGGCAGCCTAACAACGCCTTTCATTGAATGAGTTATTCGCCAGCCTGTGCTTAAGGCTACATCAAGAGGAAACAAACCTTAGAGATAGAACGTAGAACTACTGTATTGTGTCAAGTTTCAAGAAGCTAGCACAAACCGTGTTTGATTTAGAGTTCGAACTGCATCTGTCAATATAGGAGAAAACAGAGTGAAACCTAAAAATTCAAACTGTTACTGCAAACGGATGCTTCAACGTAGGAGAACGAAACTTGGGCATCCAAGTGGGATTGGTGTACTGATCATTACTTGAAAGTATCATGAAGATTGGATGAAAAAATGTATGTTGTGATTTCAGGAGACTGTAGTTTTTTGGCAGCCTAACAACGCCTTTCATTGAATGAGTTATTCGCCAGCCTGTGCTTAAGGCTACATCAAGAGGAAACAAACCTTAGAGATAGAACGTAGAACTACTGTATTGTGTCACGTTTCAAGAAGCTAGCACAAACCGTGTTTGATTTAGAGTTCGAACTGCATCTGTCAATATAGGAGAAAACGCAGTGAAACCTAGAAATTCAAACTGTTACTGCAAACGGATGCTTCAACGTAGGAGAACGAAACTTGGGCATCCAAGTGGGAGTGGTGTACTGATCATTACTTGAAAGTATCATGAAGATTGGATGAAAATATGTATGTTGAGATTTCAGGAGACTCTAGTTTTTGGAAGTTTGGCAACCCGTTTCAATATAAGTGTTATTCGCGAGTCCCTGTATTAGGCTACATCAAGAGGAAACAAACTTTAATGATAGAACGTAGAACTACTGTATTGTGTCACGTTTCAAGAAACTAGCACAAACCGTGTTTGATTTAGAGTTCGAACTGCATCTGTCAATATAGAAGAAAACGCAGTGAAACCTAAAAATTCAAACTGTTACTGCAAACGGATGCTTCAACGTAGGAGAACGAAACTTGGACATCCAAGTTTGTTTGGAGTACTGCTCATTATTTGAAAGTATCAGGAAGGTCGGAAAAAAAATATGTGTTGTGATTTCAGGAGACTGTAGTTTTTTGGCAGCCTAACAACGCCTTTCATTGAATGAGTTATTCGCCAGCCTGTGCTTAAGGCTACATCAAGAGGAAACAAACCTTAGAGATAGAACGTAGAACTACTGTATTGTGTCAAGTTTCAAGAAGCTAGCACAAACCGTGTTTGATTTAGAGTTCGAACTGCATCTCTCAATATAGGAGAAAACAGAGTGAAACCTAAAAATTCAAACTGTTACTGCAAACGGATGCTTCAACGTAGGAGAACGAAACTTGGACATCCAAGTTTGATTGGAGTACTGCTCATTATTTGAAAGTATCAGGAAGGTCGGAAAAAAAATATATGTTGTGATTTCAGGAGACTGTAGTTTTTTGGCAGCCTAACAACGCCTTTCATTGAATGAGTTATTCGCCAGCCTGTGCTTAAGGCTACATCAAGAGGAAACAAACCTTAGAGATAGAACGTAGAACTACTGTATTGTGTCAAGTTTCAAGAAGCTAGCACAAACCGTGTTTGATTTAGAGTTCGAACTGCATCTCTCAATATAGGAGAAAACAGAGTGAAACCTAAAAATTCAAACTGTTACTGCAAACGGATGCTTCAACGTAGGAGAACGAAACTTGGGCATCCAAGTGGGATTGGTGTACTGATCATTACTTGAAAGTATCATGAAGATTGGATGAAAAAATGTATGTTGTGATTTCAGGAGACTGTAGTTTTTTGGCAGCCTAACAACGCCTTTCATTGAATGAGTTATTCGCCAGCCTGTGCTTAAGGCTACATCAAGAGGAAACAAACCTTAGAGATAGAACGTAGAACTACTGTATTGTGTCACGTTTCAAGAAGCTAGCACAAACCGTGTTTGATTTAGAGTTCGAACTGCATCTGTCAATATAGAAGAAAACGCAGTGAAACCTAAAAATTCAAACTGTTACTGCAAACGGATGCTTCAACGTAGGAGAACGATACTTGGGCATCCAAGTGGGAGTGGTGTACTGATCATTACTTGAAAGTATCATGAAGATTGGATGAAAATATGTATGTTGAGATTTCAGGAGACTCTAGTTTTTGGAAGTTTGGCAACCCGTTTCAATATAAGTGTTATTCGCGAGTCCCTGTATTAGGCTACATCAAGAGGAAACAAACTTTAGAGATAGAACGTAGAACTACTGTATTGTGTCACGTTTCAAGAAACTAGCACAAACCGTGTTTGATTTAGAGTTCGAACTGCATCTGTCAATATAGAAGAAAACGCAGTGAAACCTAAAAATTCAAACTGTTACTGCAAACGGATGCTTCAACGTAGGAGAACGAAACTTGGACATCCAAGTTTGTTTGGAGTACTGCTCATTATTTGAAAGTATCAGGAAGGTCGGAAAAAAAAATATGTGTTGTGATTTCAGGAGACTGTAGTTTTTTGGCAGCCTAACAACGCCTTTCATTGAATGAGTTATTCGCCAGCCTGTGCTTAAGGCTACATCAAGAGGAAACAAACCTTAGAGATAGAACGTAGAACTACTGTATTGTGTCAAGTTTCAAGAAGCTAGCACAAACCGTGTTTGATTTAGAGTTCGAACTGCATCTCTCAATATAGGAGAAAACAGAGTGAAACCTAAAAATTCAAACTGTTACTGCAAACGGATGCTTCAACGTAGGAGAACGAAACTTGGATATCCAAGTTTGATTGGAGTACTGCTCATTATTTGAAAGTATCAGGAAGGTCGGAAAAAAAATATATGTTGTGATTTCAGGAGACTGTAGTTTTTTGGCAGCCTAACAACGCCTTTCATTGAATGAGTTATTCGCCAGCCTGTGCTTAAGGCTACATCAAGAGGAAACAAACCTTAGAGATAGAATGTAGAACTACTGTATTGTGTCAAGTTTCAAGAAGCTAGCACAAACCGTGTTTGATTTAGAGTTCGAACTACATCTGTCAATATAGGAGAAAACAGAGTGAAACCTAAAAATTCAAACTGTTACTGCAAACGGATGCTGCAACGTAGGAGAAAGAAACTTGGGCATCCAAGTGGGATTGGTGTACTGAACATTACTTGAAAGTATCATGAAGATTGGATGAAAAAATGTATGTTGTGATTTCAGGAGACTGTAGTTTTTTGGCAGCCTAACAACGCCTTTCATTGAATGAGTTATTCGCCTGCCTGTGCTTAAGGCTACATCAAGAGGAAACAAACCTTAGAGATAGAACGTAGAACTACTGTATTGTGTCACGTTTCAAGAAGCTAGCACAAACCGTGTTTGATTTAGAGTTCGAACTGCATATGTCAATATAGAAGAAAACGCAGTGAAACCTAAAAATTCAAACTGTTACTGCAAACGGATGCTTCAACGTAGGAGCACGAAACTTGGGCATCCAAGTGGGATTGGTGTACTGATCATTACTTGAAAGTATCATGAAGATTGGATGAAAAAATGTATGTTGTGATTTCAGGAGACTGTAGTTTTTTGGCAGCCTAACAACGCCTTTCATTGAATGAGTTATTCGCCAGCCTGTGCTTAAGGCTACATCAAGAGGAAACAAACCTTAGAGATAGAACGTAGAACTACTGTATTGTGTCAAGTTTCAAGAAGCTAGCACAAACCGTGTTTGATTTAGAGTTCGAACTGCATCTGTGAATATAGGAGAAAACAGAGTGAAACCTAAAAATTCAAACTGTTACTGCAAACGGATGCTTCAACGTAGGAGAACGAAACTTGGGCATCCAAGTGGGATTGATGTACTGATCATTACTTGAAAGTATCATGAAGATTGGATGAAAAAATGTATGTTGTGATTTCAGGAGACTGTAGTTTTTTGGCAGCCTAACAACGCCTTTCATTAAATGAGTTATTCGCCAGCCTGTGCTTAAGGCTACATCAAGAGGAAACAAACCTTAGAGATAGAACGTAGAACTACTGTATTGTGTCACGTTTCAAGAAGCTAGCACAAACCGTGTTTGATTTAGAGTTCGAACTGCATCTGTCAATATAGGAGAAAACGCAGTGAAACCTAGAAATTCAAACTGTTACTGCAAACGGATGCTTCAACGTAGGAGAACGAAACTTGGGCATCCAAGTGGGATTGGTGTACTGATCATTACTTGAAAGTATCATGAAGATTGGATGAAAAAATGTATGTTGTGATTTCAGGAGACTGTAGTTTTTTGGCAGCCTAACAACGCCTTTCATTGAATGAGTTATTCGCCAGCCTGTGCTTAAGGCTACATCAAGAGGAAACAAACCTTAGAGATAGAACGTAGAACTACTGTATTGTGTCACGTTTCAAGAAGCTAGCACAAACCGTGTTTGATTTAGAGTTCGAACTGCATCTGTCAATATAGAAGAAAACGCAGTGAAACCTAAAAATTCAAACTGTTACTGCAAACGGATGCTTCAACGTAGGAGAACGAAACTTGGACATCCAAGTTTGTTTGGAGTACTGCTCATTATTTGAAAGTATCAGGAAGGTCGGAAAAAAAATATATGTTGTGATTTCAGGAGACTGTAGTTTTTTGGCAGCCTAACAACGCCTTTCATTGAATGAGTTATTCGCCAGCCTGTGCTTAAGGCTACATCAAGAGGAAACAAACCTTAGAGATAGAACGTAGAACTACTGTATTGTGTCAAGTTTCAAGAAGCTAGCACAAACCGTGTTTGATTTAGAGTTCGAACTGCATCTCTCAATATAGGAGAAAACAGAGTGAAACCTAAAAATTCAAACTGTTACTGCAAACGGATGCTTCAACGTAGGAGAACGAAACTTGGACATCCAAGTTTGATTGGAGTACTGCTCATTATTTGAAAGTTTCAGGAAGGTCGGAAAAAAAATATATGTTGTGATTTCAGGAGACTGTAGTTTTTTGGCAGCCTAACAACGCCTTTCATTGAATGAATTATTCGCCAGCCTGTGCTTAAGGCTACCTCAAGAGGAAACAAACCTTAGAGATAGAACGTAGAACTACTGTATTGTGTCAAGTTTCAAGAAGCTAGCACAAACCGTGTTTGATTTAGAGTTCGAACTGCATCTCTCAATATAGGAGAAAACAGAGTGAAACCTAAAAATTCAAACTGTTACTGCAAACGGATGCTTCAACGTAGGAGAACGAAACTTGGACATCCAAGTTTGATTGGAGTACTGCTCATTATTTGAAAGTATCAGGAAGGTCGGAAAAAAAATATATGTTGTGATTTCAGGAGACTGTAGTTTTTTGGCAGCCTAACAACGCCTTTCATTGAATGAGTTATTCGCCAGCCTGTGCTTAAGGCTACATCAAGAGGAAACAAACCTTAGAGATAGAACGTAGAACTACTGTATTGTGTCAAGTTTCAAGAAGCTAGCACAAACCGTGTTTGATTTAGAGTTCGAACTGCATCTCTCAATATAGGAGAAAACAGAGTGAAACCTAAAAATTCAAACTGTTACTGCAAACGGATGCTTCAACGTAGGAGAACGAAACTTGGGCATCCAAGTGGGATTGGTGTACTGATCATTACTTGAAAGTATCATGAAGATTGGATGAAAAAATGTATGTTGTGATTTCAGGAGACTGTAGTTTTTTGGCAGCCTAACAACGCCTTTCATTGAATGAGTTATTCGCCAGCCTGTGCTTAAGGCTACATCAAGAGGAAACAAACCTTAGAGATAGAACGTAGAACTACTGTATTGTGTCACGTTTCAAGAAGCTAGCACAAACCGTGTTTGATTTAGAGTTCGAACTGCATCTGTCAATATAGAAGAAAACGCAGTGAAACCTAAAAATTCAAACTGTTACTGCAAACGGATGCTTCAACGTAGGAGAACGATACTTGGGCATCCAAGTGGGAGTGGTGTACTGATCATTACTTGAAAGTATCATGAAGATTGGATGAAAATATGTATGTTGAGATTTCAGGAGACTCTAGTTTTTGGAAGTTTGGCAACCCGTTTCAATATAAGTGTTATTCGCGAGTCCCTGTATTAGGCTACATCAAGAGGAAACAAACTTTAGAGATAGAACGTAGAACTACTGTATTGTGTCACGTTTCAAGAAACTAGCACAAACCGTGTTTGATTTAGAGTTCGAACTGCATCTGTCAATATAGAAGAAAACGCAGTGAAACCTAAAAATTCAAACTGTTACTGCAAACGGATGCTTCAACGTAGGAGAACGAAACTTGGACATCCAAGTTTGTTTGGAGTACTGCTCATTATTTGAAAGTATCAGGAAGGTCGGAAAAAAAAATATGTGTTGTGATTTCAGGAGACTGTAGTTTTTTGGCAGCCTAACAACGCCTTTCATTGAATGAGTTATTCGCCAGCCTGTGCTTAAGGCTACATCAAGAGGAAACAAACCTTAGAGATAGAACGTAGAACTACTGTATTGTGTCAAGTTTCAAGAAGCTAGCACAAACCGTGTTTGATTTAGAGTTCGAACTGCATCTCTCAATATAGGAGAAAACAGAGTGAAACCTAAAAATTCAAACTGTTACTGCAAACGGATGCTTCAACGTAGGAGAAGGAAACTTGGATATCCAAGTTTGATTGGAGTACTGCTCATTATTTGAAAGTATCAGGAAGGTCGGAAAAAAAATATATGTTGTGATTTCAGGAGACTGTAGTTTTTTGGCAGCCTAACAACGCCTTTCATTGAATGAGTTATTCGCCAGCCTGTGCTTAAGGCTACATCAAGAGGAAACAAACCTTAGAGATAGAATGTAGAACTACTGTATTGTGTCAAGTTTCAAGAAGCTAGCACAAACCGTGTTTGATTTAGAGTTCGAACTGCATCTGTCAATATAGGAGAAAACAGAGTGAAACCTAAAAATTCAAACTGTTACTGCAAACGGATGCTGCAACGTAGGAGAAAGAAACTTGGGCATCCAAGTGGGATTGGTGTACTGAACATTACTTGAAAGTATCATGAAGATTGGATGAAAAAATGTATGTTGTGATTTCAGGAGACTGTAGTTTTTTGGCAGCCTAACAACGCCTTTCATTGAATGAGTTATTCGCCTGCCTGTGCTTAAGGCTACATCAAGAGGAAACAAACCTTAGAGATAGAACGTAGAACTACTGTATTGTGTCACGTTTCAAGAAGCTAGCACAAACCGTGTTTGATTTAGAGTTCGAACTGCATCTGTCAATATAGAAGAAAACGCAGTGAAACCTAAAAATTCAA
The DNA here is from genome assembly GCF_048772815.1 of Callospermophilus lateralis. Classification (NCBI taxonomy): domain Eukaryota; kingdom Metazoa; phylum Chordata; class Mammalia; order Rodentia; family Sciuridae; genus Callospermophilus; species Callospermophilus lateralis. Next base: position 73,493 of record NW_027515115.1, read on the forward strand.
ACTGTTACTGCAAACGGATGCTTCAACGTAGGAGCACGAAACTTGGGCATCCAAGTGGGATTGGTGTACTGATCATTACTTGAAAGTATCATGAAGATTGGATGAAAAAATGTATGTTGTGATTTCAGGAGACTGTAGTTTTTTGGCAGCCTAACAACGCCTTTCATTGAATGAGTTATTCGCCAGCCTGTGCTTAAGGCTACATCAAGAGGAAACAAACCTTAGAGATAGAACGTAGAACTACTGTATTGTGTCAAGTTTCAAGAAGCTAGCACAAACCGTGTTTGATTTAGAGTTCGAACTGCATCTGTGAATATAGGAGAAAACAGAGTGAAACCTAAAAATTCAAACTGTTACTGCAACGGATGCTTCAACGTAGGAGAACGAAACTTGGGCATCCAAGTGGGATTGGTGTACTGATCATTACTTGAAAGTATCATGAAGATTGGATGAAAAAATGTATGTTGTGATTTCAGGAGACTGTAGTTTTTTGGCAGCCTAACAACGCCTTTCATTAAATGAGTTATTCGCCAGCCTGTGCTTAAGGCTACATCAAGAGGAAACAAACCTTAGAGATAGAACGTAGAACTACTGTATTGTGTCACGTTTCAAGAAGCTAGCACAAACCGTGTTTGATTTAGAGTTCGAACTGCATCTGTCAATATAGGAGAAAACGCAGTGAAACCTAGAAATTCAAACTGTTACTGCAAACGGATGCTTCAACGTAGGAGAACGAAACTTGGGCATCCAAGTGGGATTGGTGTACTGATCATTACTTGAAAGTATCATGAAGATTGGATGAAAAAATGTATGTTGTGATTTCAGGAGACTGTAGTTTTTTGGCAGCCTAACAACGCCTTTCATTGAATGAGTTATTCGCCAGCCTGTGCTTAAGGCTACATCAAGAGGAAACAAACCTTAGAGATAGAACGTAGAACTACTGTATTGTGTCACGTTTCAAGAAGCTAGCACAAACCGTGTTTGATTTAGAGTTCGAACTGCATCTGTCAATATAGAAGAAAACGCAGTGAAACCTAAAAATTCAAACTGTTACTGCAAACGGATGCTTCAACGTAGGAGAACGAAACTTGGACATCCAAGTTTGTTTGGAGTACTGCTCATTATTTGAAAGTATCAGGAAGGTCGGAAAAAAAATATATGTTGTGATTTCAGGAGACTGTAGTTTTTTGGCAGCCTAACAACGCCTTTCATTGAATGAGTTATTCGCCAGCCTGTGCTTAAGGCTACATCAAGAGGAAACAAACCTTAGAGATAGAACGTAGAACTACTGTATTGTGTCAAGTTTCAAGAAGCTAGCACAAACCGTGTTTGATTTAGAGTTCGAACTGCATCTCTCAATATAGGAGAAAACAGAGTGAAACCTAAAAATTCAAACTGTTACTGCAAACGGATGCTTCAACGTAGGAGAACGAAACTTGGACATCCAAGTTTGATTGGAGTACTGCTCATTATTTGAAAGTTTCAGGAAGGTCGGAAAAAAAATATATGTTGTGATTTCAGGAGACTGTAGTTTTTTGGCAGCCTAACAACGCCTTTCATTGAATGAATTATTCGCCAGCCTGTGCTTAAGGCTACCTCAAGAGGAAACAAACCTTAGAGATAGAACGTAGAACTACTGTATTGTGTCAAGTTTCAAGAAGCTAGCACAAACCGTGTTTGATTTAGAGTTCGAACTGCATCTGTCAATATAGGAGAAAACAGAGTGAAACCTAAAAATTCAAACTGTTACTGCAAACGGATGCTTCAACGTAGGAGAACGAAACTTGGGCATCCAAGTGGGATTGGTGTACTGATCATTACTTGAAAGTATCATGAAGATTGAATGAGAAAATGTATGTTGTGATTTCAGGAGACTGTAGTTTTTTTGGCAGCCTAACAACGCCTTTCATTGAATGAGTTATTCGCCAGCCTGTGCTTAAGGCTACATCAAGAGGAAACAAACCTTAGAGATAGAACGTAGAACTACTGTATTGTGTCAAGTTTCAAGAAGCTAGCACAAACCGTGTTTGATTTAGAGTTCGAACTGCATCTGTCAATATAGGAGAAAACAGAGTGAAACCTAAAAATTCAAACTGTTACTGCAAACGGATGCTTCAACGTAGGAGAACGAAACTTGGGCATCCAAGTGGGATTGGTGTACTGATCATTACTTGAAAGTATCATGAAGATTGGATGAAAAAATGTATGTTGTGATTTCAGGAGACTGTAGTTTTTTGGCAGCCTAACAACGCCTTTCATTGAATGAGTTATTCGCCAGCCTGTGCTTAAGGCTACATCAAGAGGAAACAAACCTTAGAGATAGAACGTAGAACTACTGTATTGTGTCAAGTTTCAAGAAGCTAGCACAAACCGTGTTTGATTTAGAGTTCGAACTGCATCTATCAATATAGGAGAAAACAGAGTGAAACCTAAAAATTCAAACTGTTACTGCAAACGGATGCTTCAACGTAGGAGAACGATACTTGGGCATCCAAGTGGGATTGGTGTACTGATCATTACTTGAAAGTATCATGAAGATTGGATGAAAAAATGTATGTCGAGTTTTCAGGAGACTCTAGTTTTTGGAAGTTTGGCAACCCCTTTCAATATAAGTGTTATTCGCGAGTCCCTGTATTAGGCTACATCAAGAGGAAACAAACCTTAGAGATAGAACGTAGAACTACTGTATTGTGTCACGTTTCAAGAAGCTAGCACAAACCGTGTTTGATTTAGAGTTCTAACTGCATCTGTCAATATAGAAGAAAACAGAGTGAAACCTAAAAATTCAAACTGTTACTGCAAACGGATGCTTCAACGTAGGAGAACGAAACTTGGACATCCAAGTTTGATTGGAGTACTGCTCATTATTTGAAAGTATCAGGAAGGTCGGAAAAAAAATCTATGTTGTGATTTCAGGAGACTGTAGTTTTTTGGCAGCCTAACAACGCCTTTCGTTGAATGAGTTATTCGCCAGCCTGTGCTTAAGGCTACATCAAGAGGAAACAAACCTTAGAGATAGAACGTAGAACTACTGTATTGTGTCAAGTTTCAAGAAGCTAGCACAAACCGTGTTTGATTTAGAGTTCGAACTGCATCTGTCAATATAGGAGAAAACAGAGTGAAACCTAAAAATTCAAACTGTTACTGCAAACGGATGCTTCAACGTAGGAGAACGAAACTTGGGCATCCAAGTGGGATTGGTGTACTGATCATTACTTGAAAGTATCATGAAGATTGGATGAAAAAATGTATGTTGTGATTTCAGGAGACTGTAGTTTTTTGGCAGCCTAACAACGCCTTTCATTGAATGAGTTATTCGCCAGCCTGTGCTTAAGGCTACATCAAGAGGAAACAAACCTTAGAGATAGAACGTAGAACTACTGTATTGTGTCACGTTTCAAGAAGCTAGCACAAACCGTGTTTGATTTAGAGTTCGAACTGCATCTGTCAATATAGAAGAAAACGCAGTGAAACCTAAAAATTCAAACTGTTACTGCAAACGGATGCTTCAACGTAGGAGAACGAAACTTGGACATCCAAGTTTGTATGGAGTACTGCTCATTATTTGAAAGTATCAGGAAGGTCGGAAAAAAAATATATGTTGTGATTTCAGGAGACTGTAGTTTTTTGGCAGCCTAACAACGCCTTTCATTGAATGAGTTATTCGCCAGCCTGTGCTTAAGGCTACATCAAGAGGAAACAAACCTTAGAGATAGAACGTAGAACTACTGCATTGTGTCAAGTTTCAAGAAGCTAGCACAAACCGTGTTTGATTTAGAGTTCGAACTGCATCTCTCAATATAGGAGAAAACAGAGTGAAACCTAAAAATTCAAACTGTTACTGCAAACGGATGCTTCAACGTAGGAGAACGAAACTTGGGCATCCAAGTGGGATTGGTGTACTGATCATTACTTGAAAGTATCATGAAGATTGGATGAAAAAATGTATGTTGTGATTTCAGGAGACTGTAGTTTTTTGGCAGCCTAACAACGCCTTTCATTGAATGAGTTATTCGCCAGCCTGTGCTTAAGGCTACATCAAGAGGAAACAAACCTTAGAGATAGAACGTAGAACTACTGTATTGTGTCAAGTTTCAAGAAGCTAGCACAAACCGTGTTTGATTTAGAGTTCGAACTGCATCTGTCAATATAGGAGAAAACAGAGTGAAACCTAAAAATTCAAACTGTTACTGCAAACGGATGCTTCAACGTAGGAGAACGAAACATGGGCATCCAAGTGGGATTGGTGTACTGATCATTACTTGAAAGTATCATGAAGATTGGATGAAAAAATTATGTTGTGATTTCAGGAGACTGTAGTTTTTTGACAGCCTAACAACGCCTTTCATTGAATGAGTTATTCGCCAGCCTGTGCTTAAGGCTACATCAAGAGGAAACAAACCTTAGAGATAGAACGTAGAACTACTGTATTGTGTCACGTTTCAAGAAGCTAGCACAAACAGTGTTTGATTTAGAGTTCTAACTGCATCTGTCAATATAGAAGAAAACGCAGTGAAACCTAAAAATTCAAACTGTTACTGCAAACGGATGCTTCAACGTAGGAGAACGAAACTTGGACATCCAAGTTTGATTGGAGTACTGCTCATTATTTGAAAGTATCAGGAAAGTCGGAAAAAAAATATATGTTGTGATTTCAGGAGACTGTAGTTTTTTGGCAGCCTAACAACGCCTTTCATTGAATGAGTTATTCACCAGCCTGTGCTTAAGGCTACATCAAGAGGAAACAAACCTTAGAGATAGAACGTAGAACTACTGTATTGTGTCAAGTTTCAAGAAGCTAGCACAAACCGTGTTTGATTTAGAGTTCGAACTGCATCTGTCAATATAGGAGAAAACAGAGTGAAACCTAAAAATTCAAACTGTTACTGCAAACGGATGCTTCAACGTAGGAGAACGATACTTGGGCATCCAAGTGGGAGTGGTGTACTGATCATTACTTGAAAGTATCATGAAGATTGGATGAAAAAATGTATGTCGAGATTTCAGGAGACTCTAGTTTTTGGAAGTTTGGCAACCCCTTTCAATATAAGTGTTATTCGCGAGTCCCTGTATTAGGCTACATCAAGAGGAAACAAACCTTAGAGATAGAACGTAGAACTACTGTATTGTGTCACGTTTCAAGAAGCTAGCACAAACCGTGTTTGATTTAGAGTTCTAACTGCATCTGTCAATATAGAAGAAAACAGAGTGAAACCTAAAAATTCAAACTGTTACTGCAAACGGATGCTTCAACGTAGGAGAACGAAACTTGGACATCCAAGTTTGATTGGAGTACTGCTCATTATTTGAAAGTATCAGGAAGGTCGGAAAAAAAATCTATGTTGTGATTTCAGGAGACTGTAGTTTTTTGGCAGCCTAACAACGCCTTTTGTTGAATGAGTTATTCGCCAGCCTGTGCTTAAGGCTACATCAAGAGGAAACAAACCTTAGAGATAGAACGTAGAACTACTGTATTGTGTCAAGTTTCAAGAAGCTAGCACAAACCGTGTTTGATTTAGAGTTCGAACTGCATCTGTCAATATAGGAGAAAACAGAGTGAAACCTAAAAATTCAAACTGTTACTGCAAACGGATGCTTCAACGTAGGAGAACGAAACTTGGGCATCCAAGTGGGATTGGTGTACTGATCATTACTTGAAAGTATCATGAAGATTGGATGAAAAAATGTATGTTGTGATTTCAGGAGACTGTAGTTTTTTGGCAGCCTAACAACGCCTTTCATTGAATGAGTTATTCGCCAGCCTGTGCTTAAGGCTACATCAAGAGGAAACAAACCTTAGAGATAGAACGTAGAACTACTGTATTGTGTCACGTTTCAAGAAGCTAGCACAAACCGTGTTTGATTTAGAGTTCAAACTGCATCTGTCAATATAGAAGAAAACGCAGTGAAACCTAAAAATTCAAACTGTTACTGCAAACGGATGCTTCAACGTAGGAGAACGAAACTTGGACATCCAAGTTTGTATGGAGTACTGCTCATTATTTGAAAGTATCAGGAAGGTCGGAAAAAAAATATATGTTGTGATTTCAGGAGACTGTAGTTTTTTGGCAGCCTAACAACGCCTTTCATTGAATGAGTTATTCGCCAGCCTGTGCTTAAGGCTACATCAAGAGGAAACAAACCTTAGAGATAGAACGTAGAACTACTGCATTGTGTCAAGTTTCAAGAAGCTAGCACAAACCGTGTTTGATTTAGAGTTCGAACTGCATCTCTCAATATAGGAGAAAACAGAGTGAAACCTAAAAATTCAAACTGTTACTGCAAACGGATGCTTCAACGTAGGAGAACGAAACTTGGGCATCCAAGTGGGATTGGTGTACTGATCATTACTTGAAAGTATCATGAAGATTGGATGAAAAAATGTATGTTGTGATTTCAGGAGACTGTAGTTTTTTGGCAGCCTAACAACGCCTTTCATTGAATGAGTTATTCGCCAGCCTGTGCTTAAGGCTACATCAAGAGGAAACAAACCTTAGAGATAGAACGTAGAACTACTGTATTGTGTCAAGTTTCAAGAAGCTAGCACAAACCGTGTTTGATTTAGAGTTCGAACTGCATCTGTCAATATAGGAGAAAACAGAGTGAAACCTAAAAATTCAAACTGTTACTGCAAACGGATGCTTCAACGTAGGAGAACGAAACTTGGGCATCCAAGTGGGATTGGTGTACTGATCATTACTTGAAAGTATCATGAAGATTGGATGAAAAAATTATGTTGTGATTTCAGGAGACTGTAGTTTTTTGACAGAATAACAACGCCTTTCATTGAATGAGTTATTCGCCAGCCTGTGCTTAAGGCTACATCAAGAGGAAACAAACCTTAGAGATAGAACGTAGAACTACTGTATTGTGTCACGTTTCAAGAAGCTAGCACAAACAGTGTTTGATTTAGAGTTCTAACTGCATCTGTCAATATAGAAGAAAACGCAGTGAAACCTAAAAATTCAAACTGTTACTGCAAACGGATGCTTCAACGTAGGAGAACGAAACTTGGACATCCAAGTTTGATTGGAGTACTGCTCATTATTTGAAAGTATCAGGAAAGTCGGAAAAAAAATATATGTTGTGATTTCAGGAGACTGTAGTTTTTTGGCAGCCTAACAACGCCTTTCATTGAATGAGTTATTCACCAGCCTGTGCTTAAGGCTACATCAAGAGGAAACAAACCTTAGAGATAGAACGTAGAACTACTGTATTGTGTCAAGTTTCAAGAAGCTAGCACAAACCGTGTTTGATTTAGAGTTCGAACTGCATCTGTCAATATAGGAGAAAACAGAGTGAAACCTAAAAATTCAAACTGTTACTGCAAACGGATGCTTCAACGTAGGAGAACGATACTTGGGCATCCAAGTGGGATTGGTGTACTGATCATTACTTGAAAGTATCATGAAGATTGGATGAAAAAAATGTATCTTGAGATTTCAGGAGACTCTAGTTTTTGGAAGTTTGGCAATCCCTTTCAATATAAGTGTTATTCGCGAGTCCCTGTATTAGGCTACATCAAGAGGAAACAAACCTTAGAGATAGAACGTAGAACTACTGTATTGTGTCACGTTTCAAGAAGCTAGCACAAACCGTGTTTGATTTAGCGTTCTAACTGCATCTGTCAATATAGAAGAAAACACAGTGAAACCTAAAAATTCAAACTGTTACTGCAAACGGATGCTTCAACGTAGGAGAACGAAACTTGGACATCCAAGTTTGATTGGAGTACTGCTCATTATTTGAAAGTATCAGGAAGGTCGGAAAAAAAATATATGTTGTGATTTCAGGAGACTGTAGTTTTTTGGCAGCCTAACAACGCCTTTCATTGAATGAGTTATTCGCCAGCCTGTGCTTAAGGCTACATCAAGAGGAAACAAACCTTAGAGATAGAACGTAGAACTACTGTATTGTGTCAAGTTTCAAGAAGCTAGCACAAACCGTGTTTGATTTAGAGTTCGAACTGCATATGTCAATATAGGAGAAAACAGTGAAACCTAAAAATTCAAACTGTTACTGCAAACGGATGCTTCAACGTAGGAGAACGAAAATTGGGCATCCAAGTGGGATTGGTGTACTGATCATTACTTGAAAGTATCATGAAGATTGGATGAAAAAATGTATGTTGTGATTCAGGAGACTGTAGTTTTTTGGCAGCCTAACAACGCCTTTCATTGAATGAGTTATTCGCCAGCCTGTGCTTAAGGCTACATCAAGAGGAAACAAACCTTAGAGATAGAACGTAGAACTACTGTATTGTGTCACGTTTCAAGAAGCTAGCACAAACCGTGTTTGATTTAGAGTTCGAACTGCATCTGTCAATATAGAAGAAAACGCAGTGAAACCTAAAAATTCAAACTGTTACTGCAAACGGATGCTTCAACGTAGGAGAACGAAACTTGGACATCCAAGTTTGTTTGGAGTACTGCTCATTATTTGAAAGTATCAGGAAGGTCGGAAAAAAAATATATGTTGTGATTTCAGGAGACTGTAGTTTTTTGGCAGCCTAACAACGCCTTTCATTGAATGAGTTATTCGCCAGCCTGTGCTTAAGGCTACATCAAGAGGAAACAAACCTTAGAGATAGAACGTAGAACTACTGTATTGTGTCAAGTTTCAAGAAGCTAGCACAAACCGTGTTTGATTTAGAGTTCGAACTGCATCTCTCAATATAGGAGAAAACAGAGTGAAACCTAAAAATTCAAACTGTTACTGCAAACGGATGCTTCAACGTAGGAGAACGAAACTTGGGCATCCAAGTGGGATTGGTGTACTGATCATTACTTGAAAGTATCATGAAGATTGGATGAAAAAATGTATGTTGTGATTTCAGGAGACTGTAGTTTTTTGGCAGCCTAACAACGCCTTTCATTGAATGAGTTATTCGCCAGCCTGTGCTTAAGGCTACATCAAGAGGAAACAAACATTAGAGATAGAACGTAGAACTACTGTATTGTGTCACGTTTCAAAAAGCTAGCACAAACCGTGTTTGATTTAGAGTTCGAACTGCATCTGTCAATATAGAAGAAAACGCAGTGAAACCTAAAAATTCAAACTGTTACTGCAAACGGATGCTTCAACGTAGGAGAACGATACTTGGGCATCCAAGTGGGAGTGGTGTACTGATCATTACTTGAAAGTATCATGAAGATTGGATGAAAATATGTATGTTGAGATTTCAGGAGACTCTAGTTTTTGGAAGTTTGGCAACCCCTTTCAATATAAGTGTTATTCGCGAGTCCCTGTATTAGGCTACATCAAGAGGAAACAAACCTTAGATATAGAACGTAGAACTACTGTATTGTGTCACGTTTCAAGAAACTAGCACAAACCGTGTTTGATTTAGAGTTCGAACTGCATCTCTCAATATAGAAGAAAACGCAGTGAAACCTAAAAATTCAAACTGTTACTGCAAACGGATGCTTCAACGTAGGAGAACGAAACTTGGACATCCAAGTTTGTTTGGAGTACTGCTCATTATTTGAAAGTATCAGGAAGGTCGGAAAAAAATATGTGTTGTGATTTCAGGAGACTGTAGTTTTTTGGCAGCCTAACAATGCCTTTCATTGAATGAGTTATTCGCCAGCCTGTGCTTAAGGCTACATCAAGAGGAAACAAACCTTAGAGATAGAACGTAGAACTACTGTATTGTGTCAAGTTTCAAGAAGCTAGCACAAACCGTGTTTGATTTAGAGTTCGAACTGCATCTGTCAATATAGGAGAAAACAGAGTGAAACCTAAAAATTCAAACTGTTACTGCAAACGGATGCTTCAACGTAGGAGAACGATACTTGGGCATCCAAGTGGGAGTGGTGTACTGATCATTACTTGAAAGTATCATGAAGATTGGATGAAAAAATGTATGTCGAGATTTCAGGAGACTCTAGTTTTTGGAAGTTTGGCAACCCCTTTCAATATAAGTGTTATTCGCGAGTCCCTGTATTAGGCTACATCAAGAGGAAACAAACCTTAGAGATAGAACGTAGAACTACTGTATTGTGTCACGTTTCAAGAAGCTAGCACAAACCGTGTTTGATTTAGAGTTCTAACTGCATCTGTCAATATAGAAGAAAACAGAGTGAAACCTAAAAATTCAAACTGTTACTGCAAACGGATGCTTCAACGTAGGAGAACGAAACTTGGACATCCAAGTTTGATTGGAGTACTGCTCATTATTTGAAAGTATCAGGAAGGTCGGAAAAAAAATCTATGTTGTGATTTCAGGAGACTGTAGTTTTTTGGCAGCCTAACAACGCCTTTTGTTGAATGAGTTATTCGCCAGCCTGTGCTTAAGGCTACATCAAGAGGAAACAAACCTTAGAGATAGAACGTAGAACTACTGTATTGTGTCAAGTTTCAAGAAGCTAGCACAAACCGTGTTTGATTTAGAGTTCGAACTGCATCTGTCAATATAGGAGAAAACAGAGTGAAACCTAAAAATTCAAACTGTTACTGCAAACGGATGCTTCAACGTAGGAGAACGAAACTTGGGCATCCAAGTGGGATTGGTGTACTGATCATTACTTGAAAGTATCATGAAGATTGGATGAAAAAATGTATGTTGTGATTTCAGGAGACTGTAGTTTTTTGGCAGCCTAACAACGCCTTTCATTGAATGAGTTATTCGCCAGCCTGTGCTTAAGGCTACATCAAGAGGAAACAAACCTTAGAGATAGAACGTAGAACTACTGTATTGTGTCACGTTTCAAGAAGCTAGCACAAACCGTGTTTGATTTAGAGTTCGAACTGCATCTGTCAATATAGAAGAAAACGCAGTGAAACCTAAAAATTCAAACTGTTACTGCAAACGGATGCTTCAACGTAGGAGAACGAAACTTGGACATCCAAGTTTGTATGGAGTACTGCTCATTATTTGAAAGTATCAGGAAGGTCGGAAAAAAAATATATGTTGTGATTTCAGGAGACTGTAGTTTTTTGGCAGCCTAACAACGCCTTTCATTGAATGAGTTATTCGCCAGCCTGTGCTTAAGGCTACATCAAGAGGAAACAAACCTTAGAGATAGAACGTAGAACTACTGCATTGTGTCAAGTTTCAAGAAGCTAGCACAAACCGTGTTTGATTTAGAGTTCGAACTGCATCTCTCAATATAGGAGAAAACAGAGTGAAACCTAAAAATTCAGACTGTTACTGCAAACGGATGCTTCAACGTAGGAGAACGAAACTTGGGCATCCAAGTGGGATTGGTGTACTGATCATTACTTGAAAGTATCATGAAGATTGGATGAAAAAATGTATGTTGTGATTTCAGGAGACTGTAGTTTTTTGGCAGCCTAACAACGCCTTTCATTGAATGAGTTATTCGCCAGCCTGTGCTTAAGGCTACATCAAGAGGAAACAAACCTTAGAGATAGAACGTAGAACTACTGTATTGTGTCAAGTTTCAAGAAGCTAGCACAAACCGTGTTTGATTTAGAGTTCGAACTGCATCTGTCAATATAGGAGAAAACAGAGTGAAACCTAAAAATTCAAACTGTTACTGCAAACGGATGCTTCAACGTAGGAGAACGAAACTTGGGCATCCAAGTGGGATTGGTGTACTGATCATTACTTGAAAGTATCATGAAGATTGGATGAAAAAATTATGTTGTGATTTCAGGAGACTGTAGTTTTTTGACAGCCTAACAACGCCTTTCATTGAATGAGTTATTCGCCAGCCTGTGCTTAAGGCTACATCAAGAGGAAACAAACCTTAGAGATAGAACGTAGAACTACTGTATTGTGTCACGTTTCAAGAAGCTAGCACAAACAGTGTTTGATTTAGAGTTCTAACTGCATCTGTCAATATAGAAGAAAACGCAGTGAAACCTAAAAATTCAAACTGTTACTGCAAACGGATGCTTCAACGTAGGAGAACGAAACTTGGACATCCAAGTTTGATTGGAGTACTGCTCATTATTTGAAAGTATCAGGAAAGTCGGAAAAAAAATATATGTTGTGATTTCAGGAGACTGTAGTTTTTTGGCAGCCTAACAACGCCTTTCATTGAATGAGTTATTCACCAGCCTGTGCTTAAGGCTACATCAAGAGGAAACAAACCTTAGAGATAGAACGTAGAACTACTGTATTGTGTCAAGTTTCAAGAAGCTAGCACAAACCGTGTTTGATTTAGAGTTCGAACTGCATCTGTCAATATAGGAGAAAACAGAGTGAAACCTAAAAATTCAAACTGTTACTGCAAACGGATGCTTCAACGTAGGAGAACGATACTTGGGCATCCAAGTGGGATTGGTGTACTGATCATTACTTGAAAGTATCATGAAGATTGGATGAAAAAAATGTATCTTGAGATTTCAGGAGACTCTAGTTTTTGGAAGTTTGGCAATCCCTTTCAATATAAGTGTTATTCGCGAGTCCCTGTATTAGGCTACATCAAGAGGAAACAAACCTTAGAGATAGAACGTAGAACTACTGTATTGTGTCACGTTTCAAGAAGCTAGCACAAACCGTGTTTGATTTAGCGTTCTAACTGCATCTGTCAATATAGAAGAAAACACAGTGAAACCTAAAAATTCAAACTGTTACTGCAAACGGATGCTTCAACGTAGGAGAACGAAACTTGGACATCCAAGTTTGATTGGAGTACTGCTCATTATTTGAAAGTATCAGGAAGGTCGGAAAAAAAATATATGTTGTGATTTCAGGAGACTGTAGTTTTTTGGCAGCCTAACAACGCCTTTCATTGAATGAGTTATTCGCCAGCCTGTGCTTAAGGCTACATCAAGAGGAAACAAACCTTAGAGATAGAACGTAGAACTACTGTATTGTGTCAAGTTTCAAGAAGCTAGCACAAACCGTGTTTGATTTAGAGTTCGAACTGCATATGTCAATATAGGAGAAAACAGTGAAACCTAAAAATTCAAACTGTTACTGCAAACGGATGCTTCAACGTAGGAGAACGAAACTTGGGCATCCAAGTGGGATTGGTGTACTGATCATTACTTGAAAGTATCATGAAGATTGGATGAAAAAATGTATGTTGTGATATCAGGAGACTGTAGTTTTTTGGCAGCCTAACAACGCCTTTCATTGAATGAGTTATTCGCCAGCCTGTGCTTAAGGCTACATCAAGAGGAAACAAACCTTAGAGATAGAACGTAGAACTACTGTATTGTGTCACGTTTCAAGAAGCTAGCACAAACCGTGTTTGATTTAGAGTTCGAACTGCATCTGTCAATATAGAAGAAAACGCAGTGAAACCTAAAAATTCAAACTGTTACTGCAAACGGATGCTTCAACGTAGGAGAACGAAACTTGGACATCCAAGTTTGTTTGGAGTACTGCTCATTATTTGAAAGTATCAGGAAGGTCGGAAAAAAAATATATGTTGTGATTTCAGGAGACTGTAGTTTTTTGGCAGCCTAACAACGCCTTTCATTGAATGAGTTATTCGCCAGCCTGTGCTTAAGGCTACATCAAGAGGAAACAAACCTTAGAGATAGAACGTAGAACTACTGTATTGTGTCAAGTTTCAAGAAGCTAGCACAAACCGTGTTTGATTTAGAGTTCGAACTGCATCTCTCAATATAGGAGAAAACAGAGTGAAACCTAAAAATTCAAACTGTTACTGCAAACGGATGCTTCAACGTAGGAGAACGAAACTTGGGCATCCAAGTGGGATTGGTGTACTGATCATTACTTGAAAGTATCATGAAGATTGGATGAAAAAATGTATGTTGTGATTTCAGGAGACTGTAGTTTTTTGGCAGCCTAACAACGCCTTTCATTGAATGAGTTATTCGCCAGCCTGTGCTTAAGGCTACATCAAGAGGAAACAAACATTAGAGATAGAACGTAGAACTACTGTATTGTGTCACGTTTCAAGAAGCTAGCACAAACCGTGTTTGATTTAGAGTTCGAACTGCATCTGTCAATATAGAAGAAAACGCAGTGAAACCTAAAAATTCAAACTGTTACTGCAAACGGATGCTTCAACGTAGGAGAACGATACTTGGGCATCCAAGTGGGAGTGGTGTACTGATCATTACTTGAAAGTATCATGAAGATTGGATGAAAATATGTATGTTGAGATTTCAGGAGACTCTAGTTTTTGGAAGTTTGGCAACCCCTTTCAATATAAGTGTTATTCGCGAGTCCCTGTATTAGGCTACATCAAGAGGAAACAAACCTTAGAGATAGAACGTAGAACTACTGTATTGTGTCACGTTTCAAGAAACTAGCACAAACCGTGTTTGATTTAGAGTTCGAACTGCATCTCTCAATATAGAAGAAAACGCAGTGAAACCTAAAAATTCAAACTGTTACTGCAAACGGATGCTTCAACGTAGGAGAACGAAACTTGGACATCCAAGTTTGTTTGGAGTACTGCTCATTATTTGAAAGTATCAGGAAGGTCGGAAAAAAATATGTGTTGTGATTTCAGGAGACTGTAGTTTTTTGGCAGCCTAACAATGCCTTTCATTGAATGAGTTATTCGCCAGCCTGTGCTTAAGGCGACATCAAGAGGAAACAAACCTTAGAGATAGAACGTAGAACTACTGTATTGTGTCAAGTTTCAAGAAGCTAGCACAAACCGTGTTTGATTTAGAGTTCGAACTGCATCTCTCAATATAGGAGAAAACAGAGTGAAACCTAAAAATTCAAACTGTTACTGCAAACGGATGCTTCAACGTAGGAGAACGAAACTTGGGCATCCAAGTGGGATTGGTGTACTGATCATTACTTGAAAGTATCATGAAGATTGGATGAAAAAATGTATGTTGTGATTTCAGGAGACTGTAGTTTTTTGGCAGCCTAACAACGCCTTTCATTGAATGAGTTATTCGCCAGCCTGTGCTTAAGGCTACATCAAGAGGAAAGAAACCTTAGAGATAGAACGTAGAACTACTGTATTGTGTCACGTTTCAAGAAGCTAGCACAAACCGTGTTTGATTTAGAGTTCGAACTGCATCTGTCAATATAGAAGAAAACGCAGTGAAACCTAAAAATTCAAACTGTTACTGCAAACGGATGCTTCAACGTAGGAGAACGATACTTGGGCATCCAAGTGGGAGTGGTGTACTGATCATTACTTGAAAGTATCATGAAGATTGGATGAAAATATGTATGTTGAGATTTCAGGAGACTCTAGTTTTTGGAAGTTTGGCAACCCCTTTCAATATAAGTGTTATTCGCGAGTCCCTGTATTAGGCTACATCAAGAGGAAACAAACCTTAGAGATAGAACGTAGAACTACTGTATTGTGTCACGTTTCAAGAAACTAGCACAAACCGTGTTTGATTTAGAGTTCGAACTGCATCTCTCAATATAGAAGAAAACGCAGTGAAACCTAAAAATTCAAACTGTTACTGCAAACGGATGCTTCAACGTAGGAGAACGAAACTTGGACATCCAAGTTTGTTTGGAGTACTGCTCATTATTTGAAAGTATCAGGAAGGTCGGAAAAAAATATGTGTTGTGATTTCAGGAGACTGTAGTTTTTTGGCAGCCTAACAACGCCTTTCATTGAATGAGTTATTCGCCAGCCTGTGCTTAAGGCTACATCAAGAGGAAACAAACCTTAGAGATAGAACGTAGAACTACTGTATTGTGTCAAGTTTCAAGAAGCTAGCACAAACCGTGTTTGATTTAGAGTTCGAACTGCATCTGTCAATATAGGAAAAAACAGAGTGAAACCTAAAAATTCAAACTGTTACTGCAAACGGATGCTTCAACGTAGGAGAACGAAACTTGGGCATCCAAGTGGGATTGGTGTACTGATCATTACTTGAAAGTATCATGAAGATTGGATGAAAAAATGTATGTTGTGATTTCAGGAGACTGTAGTTTTTTGGCAGCCTAACAACGCCTTTCATTGAATGAGTTATTCGCCAGCCTGTGCTTAAGGCTACATCAAGAGGAAACAAACCTTAGAGATAGAACGTAGAACTACTGTATTGTGTCAAGTTTCAAGAAGCTAGCACAAACCGTGTTTGATTTAGAGTTCGAACTGCATCTGTCAATATAGGAGAAAACAGAGTGAAACCTAAAAATTCAAACTGTTACTGCAAACGGATGCTTCAACGTAGGAGAACGAAACTTGGGCATCCAAGTGGGATTGGTGTACTGATCATTACTTGAAAGTATCATGAAGATTGGATGAAAAAATTATGTTGTGATTTCAGGAGACTGTAGTTTTTTGGCAGCCTAACAACGCCTTTCATTGAATGAGTTATTCGCCAGCCTGTGCTTAAGGCTACATCAAGAGGAAACAAACCTTAGAGATAGAACGTAGAACTACTGTATTGTGTCACGTTTCAAGAAGCTAGCACAAACCGTGTTTGATTTAGAGTTCTAACTGCATCTGTCAATATAGAAGAAAACGCAGTGAAACCTAAAAATTCAAACTGTTACTGCAAACGGATGCTTCAACGTAGGAGAACGAAACTTGGACATCCAAGTTTGATTGGAGTACTGCTCATTATTTGAAAGTATCAGGAAGGTCGGAAAAAAAATATATGTTGTGATTTCAGGAGACTGTAGTTTTTTGGCAGCCTAACAACGCCTTTCATTGAATGAGTTATTCGCCAGCCTGTGCTTAAGGCTACATCAAGAGGAAACAAACCTTAGAGATAGAACGTAGAACTACTGTATTGTGTCACGTTTCAAGAAGCTAGCACAAACCGTGTTTGACTTAGAGTTCGAACTGCATCTGTCAATATAGGAGAAAACAGAGTGAAACCTAAAAATTCAAACTGTTACTGCAAACGGATGCTTCAACGTAGGAGAACGAAACTTGGGCATCCAAGTGGGATTGGTGTACTGATCATTACTTGAAAGTATCATGAAGATTGGATGAAAAAATGTATGTTGTGATTTCAGGAGACTGTAGTTTTTTGGCAGCCTAACAACGCCTTTCACTGAATGAGTTATTCGCCAGCCTGTGCTTAAGGCTACATCAAGAGGAAACAAACCTTAGAGATAGAACGTAGAACTACTGTATTGTGTCACGTTTCAAGAAGCTAGCACAAACCGTGTTTGATTTAGAGTTCGAACTGCATCTGTCAATATAGGAGAAAACGCAGTGAAACCTAAAAATTCAAACTGTTACTGCAAACGGATGCTTCAACGTAGGAGAACGATACTTGGGCATCCAAGTGGGATTGGTGTACTGATCATTACTTGAAAGTATCATGAAGATTGGATGAAAAAATGTATGTTGAGATTTCAGGAGACTCTAGTTTTTGGAAGTTTGGCAACCCCTTTCAATATAAGTGTTATTCGCGAGTCCCTGTATTAGGCTACATCAAGAGGAAACAAACCTTAGAGATAGAACGTAGAACTACTGTATTGTGTCACGTTTCAAGAAGCTAGCACAAACCGTGTTTGATTTAGAGTTCTAACTGCATTGTCAATATAGAAGAAAACAGAGTGAAACCTAAAAATTCAAACTGTTACTGCAAACGGATGCTTCAACGTAGGAGAACGAAACTTGGACATCCAAGTTTGATTGGAGTACTGCTCATTATTTGAAAGTATCAGGAAGGTCGGAAAAAAAATATGTGTTGTGATTTCAGGAGACTGTAGTTTTTTGGCAGCCTAACAACGCCTTTCATTGAATGAGTTATTCGCCAGCCTGTGCTTAAGGCTACATCAAGAGGAAACAAAATTTAGAGATAGAACGTAGAACTACTGTATTGTGTCACGTTTCAAGAAGCTAGCACAAACCGTGTTTGATTTAGAGTTCGAACTGCATCTGTCAATATAGGAGAAAACAGTAAAACCTAAAAATTCAAACTGTTACTGCAAACGGATGCTTCAACGTAGGAGAACGAAACTTGGGCATCCAAGTGGGATTGGTGTACTGATCATTACGTGAAAGTATCATGAAGATTGGATGAAAAAATGTATGTTGTGATTTCAGGAGACTGTAGTTTTTTGGCAGCCTAACAACGCCTTTCATTGAATGAGTTATTCGCCAGCCTGTGCTTAAGGCTACATCAAGAGGAAACAAACCTTAGAGATAGAACGTAGAACTACTGTATTGTGTCACGTTTCAAGAAGCTAGCACAAACCGTGTTTGATTTAGAGTTCGAACTGCATCTGTCAATATAGAAGAAAACGCAGTGAAACCTAAAAATTCAAACTGTTACTGCAAACGGATGCTTCAACGTAGGAGAACGATACTTGGGCATGCAAGTGGGAGTGGTGTACTGATCATTACTTGAAAGTATCATGAAGATTGGATGAAAATATGTATGTTGAGATTTCAGGAGACTCTAGTTTTTGGAAGTTTGGCAACCCCTTTCAATATAAGTGTTATTCGCGAGTCCCTGTATTAGGCTACATCAAGAGGAAACAAACCTTAGAGATAGAACGTAGAACTACTGTATTGTGTCACGTTTCAAGAAACTAGCACAAACCGTGTTTGATTTAGAGTTCGAACTGCATCTGTCAATATAGAAGAAAACGCAGTGAAACCTAAAAATTCAAACTGTTACTGCAAACGGATGCTTCAACGTAGGAGAACGAAACTTGGACATCCAAGTTTGTTTGGAGTACTGCTCATTATTTGAAAGTATCAGGAAGGTCGGAAAAAAAATATGTGTTGTGATTTCAGGAGACTGTAGTTTTTTGGCAGCCTAACAACGCCTTTCATTGAATGAGTTATTCGCCAGCCTGTGCTTAAGGCTACATCAAGAGGAAACAAACCTTAGAGATAGAACGTAGAACTACTGTATTGTGTCAAGTTTCAAGAAGCTAGCACAAACCGTGTTTGATTTAGAGTTCGAACTGCATCTCTCAATATAGGAGAAAACAGAGTGAAACCTAAAAATTCAAACTGTTACTGCAAACGGATGCTTCAACGTAGGAGAACGAAACTTGGGCATCCAAGTGGGATTGGTGTACTGATCATTACTTGAAAGTATCATGAAGATTGGATGAAAAAATGTATGTTGTGATTTCAGGAGACTGTAGTTTTTTGGCAGCCTAACAACGCCTTTCATTGAATGAGTTATTCGCCAGCCTGTGCTTAAGGCTACATCAAGAGGAAACAAACCTTAGAGATAGAACGTAGAACTACTGTATTGTGTCAAGTTTCAAGAAGCTAGCACAAACCGTGTTTGATTTAGAGTTCGAACTGCATCTGTGAATATAGGAGAAAACAGAGTGAAACCTAAAAATTCAAACTGTTACTGCAAACGGATGCTTCAACGTAGGAGAACGAAACTTGGGCATCCAAGTGGGATTGGTGTACTGATCATTACTTGAAAGTATCATGAAGATTGGATGAAAAAATTATCTTGTGATTTCAGGAGACTGTAGTTTTTTGGCAGCCTAACAACGCCTTTCATTGAATGAGTTATTCGCCAGCCTGTGCTTAAGGCTACATCAAGAGGAAACAAACCTTAGAGATAGAATGTAGAACTACTGTATTGTGTCACGTTTCAAGAAGCTAGCACAAACCGTGTTTGATTTAGAGTTCTAACTGCATCTGTCAATATAGAAGAAAACGCAGTGAAACCTAAAAATTCAAACTGTTACTGCAAACGGATGCTTCAACGTAGGAGAATGAAACTTGGACATCCAAGTTTGATTGGAGTACTGCTCATTATTTGAAAGTATCAGGAAGGTCGGAAAAAAAATATATGTTGTGATTTCAGGAGACTGTAGTTTTTTGGCAGCCTAACAACGCCTTTCATTGAATGAGTTATTCGCCAGCCTGTGCTTAAGGCTACATCAAGAGGAAACAAACCTTAGAGATAGAACGTAGAACTACTGTATTGTGTCACGTTTCAAGAAGCTAGCACAAACCGTGTTTGACTTAGAGTTCGAACTGCATCTGTCAATATAGGAGAAAACAGAGTGAAACCTAAAAATTCAAACTGTTACTGCAAACGGATGCTTCAACGTAGGAGAACGAAACTTGGGCATCCAAGTGGGATTGGTGTACTGATCATTACTTGAAAGTATCATGAAGATTGGATGAAAAAATGTATGTTGTGATTTCAGGAGACTGTAGTTTTTTGGCAGCCTAACAAC
>NW_027515116.1:0-45492 GCF_048772815.1 Callospermophilus lateralis
GCTACTTGAAGGGGAAACAAACCATGGAGACAAAACTAAGACCTCCTTTATTTTGTAAAGTTTCAAAGAGCTACTACAAACCATGTTGGATTTAGAATTCCAAATTCATCTATTTATATAGGAGAGAACAGAGGGAAAACTAAATATAAATACTACTACTGTAGATGAACGCTTCAACCTAGAAGAACAAAATGTGGTGAGCCAAGTGAAATTTGTGTACTGATCATTACCACCAAGTATCATCAAGATTGGGTGAAAAAAATATTTGCTGGTATTCGGGAAACTCGTTAATTCTTAGAAGCTTGGCAACCCCTCTCAATGAAAGTGCTTTTACTCAGTCTGTGCTTAGGGCTACTTAAAGAGGAAAGAAACCATAGAGACAAAACTGAGAACTCCTTTATTTTGTCAAGTTTTAAAGAGCTACTACAAACCATGTTGGATTTAGGGTTCCAAATTCATCTATCAATATAGGTGAGAGCAGATGGAAATCTAAATATAAAAACTACTACTGTAGACGAACGCTTCAACCTAGAAGAACAAAATTTGGTGAGCCAAGTGGGATTTGTGTACTGATCATTACCACAATGTATCATCAAGATTGGGTGAAAAAATATTTGCAGGTATTTATGATACTCGTTAATTCTTAGAAGGTTGGCAACCCCTCTCGATGAGAGTGCTGTTCCACAGTCTGTGCCTAGGGCTACTTGAAGAGGAAACAAACCAAGAGACAAAACTGAGAACTCCTTTATTTGTCAAGATTCAAAGAGCTACAACAAACCATGTTGGATTTAGAGTTCCAAATTCATCTATTTATATAGGAGAGAACAGAAGGAAACCTAAATATAAAAACTGCTACTGTACACGAACGCTTCAACCTAGAAGAACAAAATTTGGTGAGCCAAGTCGGATTTGTGTACTAATCATTACCACCAAGTATTATCAAGATCGGGTGAAAAAATATTTCCTTGTATTTCGGAAACTCGTTAATTCTTAGAAGCTTGGCAACCCCTCTCAATGAAAGTGCTTTTCCACAGTCTGTGCTGAGGGCTACTTGAAGAGGAAACAAACCATAGAGACAAAACTGAGAACTTTTTTATTTTGTCAAGTTTCAAAGAGCTACTACAAACCATGTTGGATTTAGAGTTCCAAATTTATCTATCTATATAGGAGAGAACAGAGGGAAAACTAAATATAAAAACTGCTACTGTACACGAACGCTTCAACCGAGAAGAACAAAATTTCGTGAGCCAAGTGGGATTTGTGTACTAATCATTACCACCAAGTATCATCAAGATTGGGTGAAAAAATATTTGCTGGTATTTCGGAAAATCGTTAATTCTTAGAAGCTTGGCAACCCCTCTCGATGAAAGTGCTTTTCCAAAGTCTGTGCTGAGGGCTACTTGAAGGGGAAACAAACCATGGAGACAAAACTAAGACCTCCTTTATTTTGTAAAGTTTCAAAGAGCTACTACAAACCATGTTGGATTTAGAGTTCCAAATTCATCTATCTATATAGGAGAGAACAGAGGGAAAACTAAATATAAATACTACTACTGTAGATGAACGCTTCAATCTAGAAGAACAAAATGTGGTGAGCCAAGTGAAATTTGTGACTGATCATTACCATCAAGTATCATCAAGATTGGGTGAAAAAAATATTTGCTGGTATTTCGGAAACTCGTTAATTCTTAGAAGCTTGGCAACCCCTTTCAATGAAAGTGCTTTTCCACAGTCTGTGCCTAGGGCTATGTGAAGAGGAAACAAACCATAGAGACAAAACTGAGAACTCCTTTATTTTGTCAAGTTTCAAAGAGCTTCTACGAACCATGTTGGATTTAGATTTCCAAATTCATCTATCTATATATGAGAGAACAGAGGGAAACCTAAATATAAAAACTGCTACTGTAGACGAACGCTTCAACCTAGAAGAACAAAATTTGGTGAGCCAAGAGGGATTTGTGTACTGATCATTAACACCAAGTATCATCAAGATTGGGTAAAAGAAATATTTGCTGGTATTTCGGAAACTCGTTAATTCTTAGAAGCTTGGCAACCCCTCTCGATGAAAGTGCTTTTCCACAGTCTGTGCCTAGGGCTACTTGAAGACTAAACAAACCATAGAGACAAAACTGAGAACTCCTTTATTTTGTCAAGTTTCAAAGAGATACTACAAACCACGTGGGATTTAGAGTTCCAAATTCATCTATCTATATAGGAGAGAACAGAAGGAAACCTAAATATAAAACTGCTACTGTACACGAACGCTTCAACCTAGAAGAACAAAATTTGGTGAGCCAAGTGGGATTTGTGTACTAATCATTACCACCAAGTATGATCAAGATCGGGTGAAAAAATATTTGCTGGTATATCGGGAAGTCGTTAATTCTTAGAAGCTTGGCAACCCCTCTCAATGAAAGTGCTTTTCCACAGTCTGTGCCTAGGGCTACTTGAAGAGGAAACAAACCATAGAGACAAAACGGAGAACTCCTTTATTTTGTCAAGTTTCAAAGAGATACTACAAACCACGTGGGATTTAGAGTTCCAAATTCATCTATCTATATAGGAGAGAACAGAAGGAAACCTAAATATAAAACTGCTACTGTACACGAACGCTTCAACCTAGAAGAACAAAATTTGGTGAGCCAAGTGGGATTTGTGTACTAATCATTACCACCAAGTATGATCAAGATCGGGTGAAAAAATATTTGCTGGTATATCGGGAAGTCGTTAATTCTTAGAAGCTTGGCAACCCCTCTCAATGAAAGTGCTTTTCCACAGTCTGTGCCTAGGGCTACTTGAAGAGGAAACAAACCATAGAGACAAAACGGAGAACTCCTTTATTTTGTCAAGGTTCAAAGAGCTACTACAAAAAATGTTGGATTTAGTGTTCCAAATTCATCTATCTATATAGGAGAGAACAGAGGGAAACCAAAATATAAAAACTGCTACTGTAGACAACGCTTCAACCTAGAGAACAAAATTTGGTGAGCCAAGTGGGATTTGTGTACTGATCATTACCACCAAGTATCATCAATATTGGGTGAAAAAATATTTGCTGGTATTTCAGAAACTCGTTAATTCTTAGAAGCTTGGCAACCCCTCTCGTTGAAAGTGCTTTTCCACAGTCTGTGCCAAGGGCTACTTGCAGAGGAAACAAACCATAGAGATAAACTGAGAAGTCCTTTATTTTGTCAAGTTTCAAAGAATTACTACAATCCATGTTTGATTTAGAGTTCCAAATTCATCTATCTATATAGGAGAGAACAGAGGGAAACCTAAATATAAAAACTGCTACTGTAGACGAACGCTTCAACATAGAAGAACAAAATTGGTGAGCCAATTGGGATTTGAGTACTGATCACTACCACAAAGTATCATCAATATTGGGAGAAAAAATATTTGCTGGTATTTCGGAAAGTCATTAATTCTTAGAAGTTTTGCAACACCTCTAAATGAAAGTGTTTTTCCACAGTCTGTGCCTAGGGCTACTGGAAGAGAAAACAAACCATAGAAACAAAACTGAGAAGTCCTTTATTTTGTAAAGTTTCAGAGAGCTACTACAATCCATGTTGGATTTAGAGTTCCAAATTCATCTATCTGTATAGGAGAGAACAGAGGGAAACCTAAATATAAAAACTGCTAATGTAGACGAACGCATCAACCTAGAAGAACAAAATTTGGTGAGCCAAGTGGGATTTGTGTACTGATCATTACCACCAAGTATCATCAAGATTGGGTGAAAAAATATTTGCTGGTATTTCGGAAACTCGTTAATTCTTAGAAGCTTGGCAACCCCTTTCGATGAAAGTGCTTTTCCACAGTCTGTGCCTAGGGCTACTTGAAGAGGAAACAAACCATAGAGACAAAACTGAGAACTCCTTTATTTTGTCAACTTTCAAAAAGCTACTACGAACCATGTTTGATTTAGAGTTCCAAATTCATCTATCTATAGAGGAGAGAACAGAGGGAAACCTAAATATAAAAACCGCTACTGTAGACGAACGCTTCAACCTAGAAAAACAAAATTTGGTGAGCCAAGTTGGATATGTGTACCGATCATTACTACCAAGTATCATCAAGATTGGGTGAAAAAATATTTGCTGGTATTTCGGAAACTCGTTAATTCTTAGAAGCTTGGCAACCCCTCTCGATTAAAGTGCTTTTCCACAGTCTGTGCCTAGGGCTAATTGAAGAGGAAACAAACCATAGAGACAAAACTGAGAGCTCCTTTATTTTGTCAATTTCAAAGAATTACTAGAATCCATGTTGGATCTAGAGTCCCAAATTCATCTATACATATAGAAGAGAACAGAGGGGAACCTAAATATAAAAACTGCTACTGTAGACGAACGCTTCAACCTAGAAGAACAAAATTTGGTGAGCCAAGTGGGATTTAGGTACTGATCATTACCACCAAGTATCATCAAGATTGGGTGAAAGAATATTTGCTGGTATTTCGGAAACTCGTTAATTCTTAGAATTTTGGCAACCCCTCTCAATGAAAGTGCTATTCCACAGTATGTGCCTAGGGCAACTTGAAGAGGAAACAAACCATAGAGACAAAACTGAGAACTCCTTTATTTTGTCAAGTTTCAAAGAGCTACTACAAACCATGTTGGATTTAGAGTTCCAAATTCATCTATCTATAAAGGGAGACAGAGGGAATCCTAAATATAAAAACTGCTACTGTAGACGGACGCATCAACCTAGAACAAAATTTGGTGAGCCAAGTAGGATTTGTGTACTGATCATTACCACCAAGTATCATCAAGATTGGGTGAAAAAATATTTCCTGTATTTCGGAAACTCGTTAATTCTTAGAAGCTTGGCAACCCCTCTCGATGAAAGTGCTTTTCCACAGTCTGTGCCTAGGGCTACTTGAAGAGGAAACAAACCATAGAGACAAAACTGAGAACACTTTATTTTGTCAAGTTTCAAAGAGCTACTACAAACCATGTTGGATTGAGAGTTCCAAATTCATCTATCTATATAGGAGAGAGCAGAGGGAAACCTAAATATAAAAACTGCTACTGTAGACGAACACTTCAACCTAGAAGAACAAAATTTGGTGAGCCAAGTGGGATTTGTATACTGATCATGACCACCAAGTATCATCAAGATGGGTGAAAATATATTTGTTGGTATTTCGGAAACTCGTTAATTCTTAGAAGCTTTGCAACCCCTCTCGATGAAAGTGCTTTTCCACAGTCTGTGCCTAGGGCTACTTGAAGAGGAAACAAACCATAGAGACAAAACTGAGAACTCCTTTATTTTGTCAAGTTTCAAAGAGCTACTACGAACCATGTTGCATTTAGAGTTTCAAATTCATTTATCTATATAGGAGAAAACAGAGTGAAACCTAAATATAAACTGCTACTGTAGACGAACGCTTCAACCTAGAAGAACAAAATTTGGTGAGACAAGTGGGATTTGTGTACTGATCATTACCACCAAGTATCATCAAGATTGGGTGAAAAAATATTTGCTGGTATTTCGGAAACTCGTTAATTCTTAGAAGCTTGGCAACCCCTCTCGATGAAAGTGCTTTTCCACAGTCTGTTCTTTGGGCTACTTGAAGAAGAAACAAACCATAGAGACAGAACTGAGAACTCCTTTATTTTGTCTAGTTTCAAAGAGCTACTACAAACCATGTTGGATTTAGAGTTCCACATTCATCTATCTATATAGGAGAGAACAGAGGGAAAACTAAATATAAAAACTACTACTGTTGATGAACGCTTCAACCTAGAAGAACAAAATTTGGTGAGCCAAGTGGGATTTGTGTACTGATCATTACCACCAAGTTTCATCAAGATTGGGTGAAAAAATATTTGCTGGTATTTCGGAAATGCGTTAATTCTTAGAAGCTTGACAACCCCTCTCAATGAAAGTGCTTTTCCACAGTCTGTGCTTAGGGCTACTTAAGAGGAAACAAACCATAGAGACAAAACTGAGAACTCCTTTATTTTGTGAAGTTTCAAAGAGCTACTACGAACCTTGTTGGATTTAGAGTTCCAAATTCATCTATCTATTTAGGACAGAGCAGAGGGAATCCTAAATATAAAAACTGCTTCTGTAGACGAACGCTTCAACCTAGAAGAACAAAATTTCGTGAGCCAAGTGGGATTTGTGTACTGATCATTACCACCAAGTATCACCAAGATTGGGTGAAAAAATATATGCTGGTATTTCGGAAACGCGTTAATTCTTAGAAGCTTGACAACCCCTCTCAATGAAAGTTGCTTTTCCACAGTCTGTGCTTAGGGCTACTTGAAGAGGAAACAAACCATAGAGACAAAACTGAGAACTCCTTTATTTTGTGAAGTTTCAAAGAGCTACTACGAACCGTGATGGATTTAGAGTTGCAAATTCATCTATCTATATAGGACAGAGCAGAGGGAATCTTAAATATAAAAACTGCTTCTGTAGACGAACGCTTCAACCTAGAAGAACAAAATTTGGTGAGCCACGTGGGATTTGTGTACTGATCATTACCACCAAGTATCATCAATATTGGGTGAAAAAATATTTGCAGGTATTTCGGAAACTCGTTAATTCTTAGAAGTTTGGCAACCCTCTCAATGAAAGTGCTTTTCCACAGTCTGTGCCTAGGGCTACTTGAAGAGGAAAAAAACCATAGATACAAAACTGAGAACTCCTTTATTTTGTCAAGTTTCAAAGAGCTACTCCAAACCATGTTGGATTTTGAGTTCCAAATTCATCTATCTATATTGGAGAGAACAGAAGGAAACCTAAATATAAAAACTGCTACTCTACACGAACGCTTCAACCTAAAAGAACAAAATTTGGTGAGGGAAGTGGGATTTGTGTACTGTTCATTACCACCAAGTATCATCAAGATTGCGTAAAAAAATATTTGCTGGTATTTCGGAAACTCGTTAATTCTTAGATGCTTGGCAACCCCTTTCGATGAAAGTGCTTTTCCACAGTCTGTGCCTCGGGCTATTTGAAGAAGAAACAAACCATAGAGAAAAAACTGATAACTCCTTTATTTTGTCAAGTTTCAAAGAGCTACTGCAAACCATGTTGGATTTAGTGTTCCAAATTCATCTATCTATATAAGAGAGAACAGAAGGAAACCTAAATATAAAAACTGCTACTGTACACGAACGCTTCAACCTAGAAGAACAAAATTTTCATGAGCCAAGTGGGATTTGTGTACAAATCATTACCACCAAGTATCATCAAGATCGGGTGAAAAAATATTGCTGGTATTTCGGAAACTCCTTAATTCTTAGAAGCTTGGCAACTTCTCTCAATAAAAGTGCTTTACCACAGTCTGTGCTGAGGGCTACTTGAAGAGGAAACAAACCTTAGAGACAGAACTGAGAAATCCATTATTTTGTAAAGTTTTCAAAGAGCTACTACAAACCACGTTGGATTTAGAGTTCCACATTCATCTATCTATATAGGAGAGAACAGAGGGAAAACTAAATATAAAAACTACTACTGTAGATGAACGCTTCAACCTAGAAGAACAAAATTTGGTGAGCCAAGTGGGATTTGTGTACTGATCATTACCACCAAGTTCATCAAGAATGGGTGAAAAAATATTTGCTGGTATTTCGGAAATGCGTTAATTCTTGAAGCTTGACAACCCCTCTCAATGATAGTGCTTTTCCACAGTCTGTGCTTAGGGCTACTTGAAGAGGAAACAAACCATAGAGACAAAACTGAGAACTCCTTTATTTTGTGAAGTTTCAAAGAGCTACTACGAACCTTGTTGGATTTAGAGTTCCAAATTCATCTATCTATTTAGGACAGAGCAGAGGGAATCCTAAATATAAAAACTGCTTCTGTAGACGAACGCTTCAACCTAGAAGAACAAAATTTGGTGAGCCAAGTGGGATTTGTGTACTGATCATTACCACCAAGTATCATCAAGATTGGGTGAAAAAATATTTGCTGGTATTTCGGAAACTCGTTAATTCTTAGAAGCTTGACAACCCCTCTCAATGAAAGTGCTTTTCCACAGTCTGTGCTTTGGGCTACTTGAAGAGGAAACAAACCATAGAGACAAAACTGAGAACTCCTTTATTTTGTCAAGTTTCAAGGAGCTACTACAAACCATGTTGGATTTAGAGTTCCAAATTCATCTATCTATATAGGAGAGAGCAGATGGAAATATAAATATAAAAACTGCTACTGTAGACGAACGCTTCAACCTAGAAGAAACAAAATTTGGTGAGCCAAGTGGGATTTGTGTACTGATCATTACCACCAAGTATCATCAAGATTGGGTGAAAAAATATATGCTGGTATTTCAGACGCGTTAATTCTTAGAAGCCTTGACAACCCCTCTCAATGAAAGTGCTTTTCCACAGTCTGTGCTTAGGGCTACTTGAAGAGGAAACAAACCATAGAGACAAAACTGAGAACTCCTTTATTTTGTGAAGTTTCAAAGAGCTACTACGAACCGTGTTGGATTTAGAGTTGCAAATTCATCTATCTATATAGGACAGAGCAGAGGGAATCTTAAATATAAAAAACTGCTTCTGTAGACGAACGCTTCAACCTAGAAGAACAAAATTTTGATGAGCCAAGTGGGATTTGTGTACTAATCATTACCACCATGTATCATCAAGATCGGGTGAAAAATATTTCCTGGTATTTCGGAAAATCGTTAATTCTTAGAAGCTTGGAAACTTCTCTCAATGAAAGTGCTTTTCCACAGTCTGTTCTGAGGCTACTTGAAGAGGAAACAAACCCATCGAGAACAAAACTGAGAACTCCGTTATTTTGTCAAGTTTCAAAGAGCTACTACAAACCATGTTGGATTTAGAGTTCCAAATTCATCTACCTATATAGGAGAGAAGAGGGAATCCTAAATATAAAACTGCTACTATAGACGAACGCTTCAACCTAGAAGAACAAAATTTGGTGAGCCAAATGAGACTTCTGTACTGATCATTACCACCAAAGTATCATCAAGATTGGGTGAAAAAAAATATTTGCTGGTATTTCGGAAACTCGTTATTTCTTAGAAGCTTGGCAACCCCTCTCAATGAAAGTGCTTTTCCACAGTCTGAGCCTAAGGCTACGTGAAGAGGAAAAAAACCATAGAGACAAAACTGAGAACTCCTTTATTTTGTCAAGTTTCAAAGAGCTACTACGAACCATGTTGAATTTAGATTTCCAAATTCATCTATCTATATAGGAGAGAACAGAGGGAAACCTAAATATAAAAACTGCTACTGTAGACGAACGCTTCAACCTAGAAGAACAAAATTTGGTGAGCCAAGTGGGATTTGAGTACTGTTCATTACCACCAAGTATCCTCAAGATTGGGTGAAAAAATATTTGCTGGTATTTCGGAAACTCGTTAATTCTTAGAAGCTTGGCAACCCCTCTCAATGAAAGTGCTTTTCCACAGTCTGTGCATAGGGCTACTTAAAGAGGAAACAAAGCATAGAGACAAAAACTGAGCACTCCTTTATTTTGTCAAGTTTTAAAGAGCTTCTACAAACCATGTTGGATTTAGAGTTCCAAATTCATCTATCTGTATAGGAGAGAGCAGATGAAAACCTAAATATAAAAACTGCTACTGAGACGAACGCTTCAACCTAGAAGAACAAAATTTGGTGACCCAAGTGGGACTTGTGTACTGATCATTACCACCAAGTATCATCAAGATTGGGTGAAAAAATATTTGCAGGTATTTCGGAAACTCGTTAATTCTTAGAAGGTTGGCAACCCCTCTCGATGAGAGTGCTGTTCCACAGTCTGTGCCTAGGGCTACTTGAAGAGGAAACAAACCATAGAGACAAAACTGAGAACTCCTTTATTTGTCAAGATTCAAAGAGCTACAACAAACCATGTTGGATTTATAGTTCCAAATTCATCTATTTATATAGGAGACAACAGAAGGAAACCTAAAAAAAAACTGCTACTGTACACGAACGCTTCAACCTAGAAGAACAAAATTTGGTGAGCCAAGTCGGATTTGTGTACTAATCATTACCACCAAGTATTATCAAGATCGGGTGGAAAAAATATTTCCTTGTATTTCGGAAACTCGTTAATTCTTAGAAGCTTGGCAACTTCTCTCAATGAAAGTGCTTTTCCACAGTCTGTGCTGAGGGCTACTTGAAGAGGAAACAAACCATAGAGACAAAACTGAGAACTTTTATATTTTGTCAAGTTTCAAAGAGCTACTACAAACCATGTTGGATTTAGAGTTCCAAATTCATCTATCTATATAGGAGAGAACAGAGGGAAAACTAAATATAAAAACTGCTACTGTACACGAACGCTTCAACAGAGAAGAACAAAATTTCGTGAGCCAAGTGGGATTTGTGTACTAATCATTACCACCAAGTATCATCAAGATCGGGTGAAAAATATTTGCTGGTATTTCGGAAAATCGTTAATTCTTAGAAGCTTGGCAACCCCTCTCGATGAAAGTGCTTTTCCCACAGTCTGTGCTGAGGGCTACTTGAAGGGGAAACAAACCATGGAGACAAAACTAAGACCTCCTTTATTTTGTAAAGTTTCAAAGAGCTACTACAAACCATGTTGGATTTAGAGTTCCAAATTCATCTATCTATATAGGAGAGAACAGAGGGAAAACTAAATATAAAAACTACTACTGTAGATGAACGCTTCAACCCTGAAGAACAAAATTTGGTGAGCCAAGTGGAATTTGTGTACTGATCATTACCATCAAGTATCATCAAGATTGGGTGAAAAAAATATTTGCTGGTATTTCGGAAACTCGTTAATTCTTAGAAGCTTGGCAACCCCTTTCAATGAAAGTGCTTTTCCACAGTATGTGCCTAGGGCTATGTGAAGAGGAAACAAACCATAGAGACAAAACTGAGAACTCCTTTATTTGTCAAGTTTCAAAGAGCTTCTACGAACCATGTTGGTTTTAGATTTCCAAATCAACTATCTATATATGAGAGAACAGGGGGAAACCTAAATAAAAAACTGCTACTGTAGACGACGCTTCAACCTAGAAAACAAAATTTGGTGAGCCAAGTGGGATTTGTGTACTGATCATTACCACCAAGTATCATCAAGATTGGGTGAAAAAATATTTGCAGGTATTTCGGAAACATCGTTAATTCTTAGAAGGTTGGCAACCCCTCTCAGTGAAAGTGCTTTTCCACAGTCTGTGCATAGGGCTACTTAAAGAGAAAACAAACCATAGAGACAAAACTGAGAACTCCTTTATTTTGTCAAGTTTCAAAGAGCTTCTACTAACCATGTTGAATTTTGAGTTCCAAATTCATCTATATATATAAGAGAGAACAGTGGGAAAACTAAATATAAAAACTACTACTGTAGATGAACGCTTCAACCTAGAAGAACAAAAATTTGGTGAGCCAAGTGGAATTTGTGTACTGATCATTACCATCAAGTATACATCAAGATTGGGTGAAAAAAATATTTGCTGGTATTTCGGAAACTCGTTAATTCTTAGAGCTTGGCAACCCCTTCAATGAAAGTGCTTTTCCACAGTCTGTGCCTAGGGCAATGTGAAGAGGAAACAAACCATAGAGACAAAACTGAGAACTCCTTTATTTTGTAAAGTTTCAAAGAGCTACTACAAACCATGTTGGATTTAGTGTTCCAACTTCATCTATGTATATAGGGGAGAACAGTGGGAAAACAAAATATAAAAACTACTACTGTAGATGAACGCTTCAACCTAGAAGAACAAAATTTGGTGAGCCAAGTGGGATTTGTGTCCTGATCATTACCACCAAGTATCATCAAGATTGGGTGAAAATTATTTGCTGGTATTTGGGAAACTCGTTAATTCTTAGAAGCTTGGCACCCCTCTCAATGAAATTGCTTTTCCAAGTCTGTGCCTAGGGCTACTTGAAGAGGAAACAAACCATAGAGACAAAACTGAGAACTCCTTTATTTTTTCAAGTTTCAAAGAGCTACACGAACCACGTTTAATTTAGAGTTCCAAATTCATCAATCTATATATGAGAGAGCAGAGAAAACCTAAATATAAAAACTGCTACTGTAGAGGAACGCTTCAACCTAGAAGAACAAATTTGGTGAGCCAAGAGGGATTTGTGTACTGATCATTACCACACAGTATCATCAAGATTGGGTGAAAAAGTGTTTGCTCGTAATTCGGAAACTCGTTAATTCTTAGAAACTTTGCAACCCATCTCAATGAAAGTGCTTTTCCACAGTCTGTGCCTAAGGCTACTTGAAGAGGAAACAATCCATAGAGACAAAACTGAGAACTCCTTTATTTTGTCAAGTTTCAAAGAGCTACTACAAACCATGTTGGATTTAGAGTTCCAAATTCATCTATCTATATAGGAGAGAACAGAGGGAAAACTAAATATAAAAACTGCTACTGTACACGAACGCTTCAACCGAGAAGAACAAAATTTCGTGAGCCAAGTGGGATTTGTGTACTAATCATTACCACCAAGTATCATCAAGATCGGGTGAAAAAATATTTGCTGGTATTTCGGAAAATCGTTAATTCTTACAAGCTTGGCAACCCCTCTCGATGAAAGTGCTTTTCCACAGTCTGTGCTGAAGGGCTACCTGAAGGGGAAACAAACCATGGAGACAAAACTAAGACCTCCTTTATTTTGTAAAGTTTCAAAGAGCTACTACAAACCATGTTGGATTAGAGTTCTAATTCATCTATCTATATAGGAGAGAACAGAGGGAAAACTAAATATGAATACTACTACTGTAGATGAACGCTTCAACCTAGAAGAACAAAATTTGGTGAGCCAAGTGAAATTTGTGTACTGATCATTACCACCAGTATCATCAAGATTGGGTGAAAAAAATATTTGCTGGTATTTGGGAAACTCGTTAATTCTTAGAAGCTTGGCAACCCCTCTCAATGAAAGTGCTTTTCCACAGTCTGTGCCTAGGGCTAGGAAGAGGAAACAAACCATAGAGACAAAACTGAGAACTCCTTTATTTTTGTCAAGTTTCAAAGAGCTACTACGAACCATGTTGGATTTAGATTTCCAAATTCATCTATCTATATATGAGAGAACAGAGGGAAACCTAAATATAAAAACTGCCACTCTAGACGAACGCTTCAACCTAGAAGAACAAAATTTGGTGAGCCAAGAGGGATTTGTGTACTGATCATTAACACCAAGTATCATCAAGATTGGGTAAAAGAAATATTTGCTGGTATTTCGGAAACTCGTTAATTCTTAGAAGCTTTGGCAACCCTCTCGATGAAAGTGCTTTTCCACAGTCTGTGCCTAGGGCTACTTGAAGACTAAACAAACCATAGAGACAAAACTGAGAACTCCTTTATTTTGTCAAGTTTCAAAGAGATACTACAAACCACGTGGGATTTAGAGTTCCAAATTCATCTATCTATATAGGAGAGAACAGAAGGAAACCTAAATATAAAACTGCTACTGTACACGAACGCTTCAACCTAGAAGAACAAAATTTCGTGAGCCAAGTGGGATTTGTGTACTAATCATTACCACACAGTATGACAAGATCGGGGTGAGAAAAATATTTGCTGGTATTTCGGGAAGTCGTTAATTCTTAGAAGCTTGGCAACCCCTCTCAATGAAAGTGCTTTTCCACAGTCTGTGCTGAGGGCACTTGAAGAGGAAAAAACCATAGAGACAAAACTGAGACCTCCTTTATTTTGTCAAGTTTCAAAGAGCTACTACAAATCATGTTGGATTTAGAGTTCCTCATTCATCTATCTATATAGGAGAGAACAGAGGAAAACTAAATATAAAAACTACTACTGTAGATGAACGCTTAAACCTAGAAGAACAAAATTTGGTGAGCCAAGTGGGATTTGTGTACTGATCATTACCACCAAGTATCATCAAGATTGGGTGAAAAATATTTGCTGGTATTTGGGAAACTCGTTAATTATTAGAAACTTGGCAACCCCTCTCAATGAAAGTGCTGTTACACAGTCTGTGCTTAGGGCTACTTAAAGCGGAAACAAACCATAGAGACAAAACTGAGAACTCCTTTATTTTGTGAAGTTTCAAAAAGCTACTACGAACCTTGTTGGATTTAGAGTTCCAAATTCATGTATCTATATAGGAGAGAGCAGAGGGAAACCTAAATATAAATACTGCTACTGTAGACGAACGCTTCAACCTAGAAGAACAAAATTTGGTGAGCCACGTGGGATTTGTGTACTGATCATTACCACCAAGTATCATCAATATTGGGTGATAAAATATTTGCAGGTATTTCGGAAACTCGTTAATTCTTAGAAGTTTGGCAACCCTCTCAATGAAAGTGCTTTTCCACAGTCTGTGCCTGGGGCTACTTGAAGAGGAAACAAACCATAGATACAAACTGAGAACTCCTTTTTTTTTTCAAGTTTCAAAGAGCTACTCCAAACCATGTTGGATTTAGAGTTCCAAATTCATCTATCTATATTGGAGAGAACAGAAGGAAACCTAAATATAAAAAACTGCTACTGTACACGAACGCTTCAACCTATAAGAACAAAATTTGGTGAGCCAAGTGGGATTTGTGTACTGATTCATTACCACCAAGTATCATCAAGATTGCGTAAAAAAATTATTTGCTGGTATTTCGGAAACTCGTTAATTCTTAGATGCTTGGCAACCCCTTTCGATGAAAGTGCTTTTCCACAGTCTGTGCCTCGGGCTATTTGAAGAGGAAACAAACCATAGAGAAAAAACTGATAACTCCTTTATTTTGTCAAGCTTCAAAGAGCTACTACAAACCATGTTGGATTTAGTGTTCCAAATTCATCTATCTATATAAGAGAGAACAGAAGGAAACCTAAATATAAAAACTGCTACTGTACACGAACGCTTCAACCTAGAAGAACAAAATTTCATGAGCCAAGTGGGATTTGTGTACAAATCATTACCACCAAGTATCATCAAGATCGGGTGAAAAAATATTTGCTGGTATTTCGGAAACTCCTTAATTCTTAGAAGCTTGGCAACTTCTCTCAATGAAAGTGCTTTACCACAGTCTGTGCTGAGGGCTACTTGAAGAGGAAACAAACCTTAGAGACAGAACTGAGAAATCCATTATTTTGTAAAGTTTCAAAGAGCTACTACAAACCACGTTGGATTTAGAGTTCCACATTCATCTATCTATATAGGAGAGAACAGAGGGAAAACTAAATATAAAAACTACTACTGTAGATGAACGCTTCAACCTAGAAGAACAAAATTTGGTGAGCCAAGTGGGATTTGTGTACTGATCATTACCACCAAGTTTCATCAAGATTGGGTGAAAAAATATTTGCTGGTATTTCGGAAATGCGTTAATTCTTAGAAGCTTGACAACCCCTCTCAATGAAAGTGCTTTTCCACAGTCTGTGCTTAGGGCTACTTGAAGAGGAAACAAACCATAGAGACAAAACTGAGAACTCCTTTATTTTGTGAAGTTTCAAAGAGCTACTACGAACCGTTTTGGATTTAGAGTGCAAATTCATCTATCTATATAGGACAGAGCAGAGGGAATCTTAAATATAAAAACTGCTTCTGTAGACGAACGCTTCAACCTAGAAGAACAAAATTTGGTGAGCCACGTGGGATTTGTGTACTGATCATTACCACCAAGTATCATCAATATTGGGTGAAAAAATATTTGCAGGTATTTCGGAAACTCGTTAATTCTTAGAAGTTTGGCAACCCTCTCAATGAAAGTGCTTTTCCACAGTCTGTGCCTAGGGCTACTTGAAGAGGAAACAAACCATAGATACAAAACTGAGAACTCCTTTATTTTGTCAAGTTTCAAAGAGCTACTCCAAACCATGTTGGATTTAGAGTTCCAAATTCATCTATCTATATTGGAGAGAACAGAAGGAAACCTAAATATAAAAACTGCTACTGAACACGAACGCTTCAACCCATAAGAACAAAATTTGGTGAGCCAAGTGGGATTTGTGTACTGATCATTACCACCAAGTATCATCAAGATTGCGTAAAAAAATATTTGCTGGTATTTCGAAAACTCGTTAATTCTTAGATGCTTGGCAACCCCTTTCGATGAAAGTGCTTTTCCACAGTCTGTGCCTCGGGCTATTTGAAGAGGAAACAAACCATAGAGAAAAAACTGATAACTCCTTTATTTTGTCAAGTTTCAAAGAGCTACTACAAACCATGTTGGATTTAGTGTTCCAAATTCATCTATCTATATAAGAGAGAACAGAAGGAAACCTAAATATAAAAACTGCTACTGTACACGAACGCTTCAACCTAGAAGAACAAAATTTCATGAGCCAAGTGGGATTTGTGTACAAATCATTACCACCAAGTATCATCAAGATCTGGTGAAAAAATATTTGCTGCTATTTCGGAAACTCCTTAATTCTTAGAAGCTTGGCAACTTCTCTCAATGAAAGTGCTTTACCACAGTCTGTGCTGAGGGCTACTTGAAGAGGAAACAAACCTTAGAGACAGAACTGAGAAATCCATTATTTTGTAAAGTTTCAAAGAGCTACTACAAACCACGTTGGATTTACAGTTCCACATTCATCTATCTATATAGGAGAGAACAGAGGGAAAACTACATATAAAAACTACTACTGTAGATGAACGCTTCAACCTAGAAGAACAAAATTTGGTGAGCCAAGTGGGATTTGTGTACTGATCATTACCACCAAGTTTCATCAAGATTGGGTGAAAAAATATTTGCTGGTATTTCGGAAATGCGTTAATTCTTAGAAGCTTGACAACCCCTCTCAATGAAAGTGCTTTTCCACAGTCTGTGCTTAGGGCTACTTGAAGAGGAAACAAACCATAGAGACAAAACTGAGAACTCCTTTATTTTGTGAAGTTTCAAAGAGCTACTACGAACCTTGTTGGATTTAGAGTTCCAAATTCATCTATCTATTTAGGACAGAGCAGAGGGAATCCTAAATATAAAAACTGCTTCTGTAGACGAACGCTTCAACCTAGAAGAACAAAATTTGGTGAGCCAAGTGGGATTTGTGTACTGATCCTTACCACCAAGTATCATCAAGATTGGGTGAAAAAATATTTGCTGGTATTTCGGAAAATCGTTAATTCTTAGAAGCTTGACAACAACTCTCAATGAAAGTGCTTTTCCACAGTCTGTGCTTTGGGCTACGTAAAGAGGAAACAAACCATAGAGACAAAACTGAGAACTCCTTTATTTTGTCAAGTTTCAAGGAGCTACTACAAACCATGTTGGATTTAGAGTTCCAAATTCATCTATCTATATAGGAGAGAGCAGATGGAAATATAAAATATAAAAACTGCTACTGTAGACGAACGCTTCAACCTAGAAGAACAAAATTTGGTGAGCCAAGTGGGATTTGTGTACTGATCATTACCACCAAGTATCATCAAGATTGGGTGAAAAAATATATGCTGGTATTTCGGAAACGCGTTAATTCTTAGAAGCTTGACAACCCCTCTCAATGAAAGTGCTTTTCCACAGTCTGTGCTTAGGGCTACTTGAAGAGGAAACAAACCATAGAGACAAAACTGAGAACTCCTTTATTTTGTGAAGTTTCAAAGAGCTACTACGAACCGTGTTGGATTTAGAGTTGCAAATTCATCTATCTATATAGGACAGAGCAGAGGGAATCTTAAATATAAAAACTGCTTCTGTAGACGAACGCTTCAACCTAGAAGAACAAAATTTGGTGAGCCACGTGGGATTTGTGTACTGATCATTACCACCAAGTATCATCAATATTGGGTGAAAAAATATTTGCAGGTATTTCGGAAACTCGTTAATTCTTAGAAGTTTGGCAACCCTCTCAATGAAAGTGCTTTTCCACAGTCTGTGCCTAGGGCTACTTGAAGAGGAAACAAACCATAGATACAAAACTGAGAACTCCTTTATTTTGTCAAGTTTCAAAGAGCTACTCCAAACCATGTTGGATTTAGAGTTCCAAATTCATCTATCTATATTGGAGAGAACAGAAGGAAACCTAAATATAAAAACTGCTACTGTACACGAACGCTTCAACCTATAAGAACAAAATTTGGTGAGCCAAGTGGGATTTGTGTACTGATCATTACCACCAAGTATCAACAAGATTGCGTAAAAAAATATTTGCTGGTATTTCGGAAACTCGTTAATTCTTAGATGCTTGGCAACCCCTTTCGATGAAAGTGCTTTTCCACAGTCTGTGCCTCGGGCTATTTGAAGAGGAAACAAACCATAGAGAAAAAACGGATAACTCCTTTATTTTGTCAAGTTTCAAAGAGCTACTACAAACCATGTTGGATTTAGTGTTCCAAATTCATCTATCTATATAAGAGAGAACAGAAGGAAACCTAAATATAAAAACTGCTACTGTACACGAACGCTTCAACCTAGAAGAACAAAATTTGATGAGCCAGGTGGGATTTGTGTACTAATCATTACCACCAAGTATCATCAAGATCGGGTGAAAAAATATTCCCTGGTATTTCGGAAAATCGTTAATTCTTAGAAGCTTGGAAACTTCTCTCAATGAAAGTGCTTTTCCACAGTCTGTTCTGAGGGCTACTTGAAGAGGAAACAAACCATCGAGACAAAACTGAGAACTCCTTTATTTTGTCAAGTTTCAAAGAGCTACTACAAACCATGTTGGATTTAGAGTTCCAAATTCATCTACCTATATAGGAGAGAAGAGGGAATCCTAAATATAAAAACTGCTACTATAGACGAACGCTTCAACCTAGAAGAACAAAATTTGGTGAGCCAAATGAGACTTCTGTACTGATCATTACCACCAAGTATCATCAAGATTGGGTGAAAAAATATTTGCTGGTATTTCGGAAACTCGTTATTTCTTAGAAGCTTGGCAACCCCTCTCAATGAAAGTGCTTTTCCACAGTCTGAGCCTAAGGCTACGTGAAGAGGAAACAAACCATAGAGACAAAACTGAGAACTCCTTTATTTTGTCAAGTTTCAAAGAGCTACTACGAACCATGTTGAATTTAGATTTCCAAATTCATCTATCTATATAGGAGAGAACAGAGGGAAACCTAAATATAAAAACTGCTACTGTAGACGAACGCTTCAACCTAGAAGAACAAAATTTGGTGAGCCAAGTGGGATTTGAGTACTGTTCATTACCACCAAGTATCCTCAAGATTGGGTGAAAAAATATTTGCTGGTATTTCGGAAACTCGTTAATTCTTAGAAGCTTGGCAACCCCTCTCAATGAAAGTGCTTTTCCACAGTCTGTGCATAGGGCTACTTAAAGAGGAAACAAAGCATAGAGACAAAACTGAGCACTCCTTTATTTTGTCAAGTTTTAAAGAGCTTCTACAAACCATGTTGGATTTAGAGTTCCAAATTCATCTATCTGTATAGGAGAGAGCAGATGGAAACCTAAATATAAAAACTGCTACTGAGACGAACGCTTCAACCTAGAAGAACAAAATTTGGTGACCCAAGTGGGACTTGTGTACTGATCATTACCACCAAGTATCATCAAGATTGGGTGAAAAAATATTTGCAGGTATTTCGGAAACTCGTTAATTCTTAGAAGGTTGGCAACCCCTCTCGATGAGAGTGCTGTTCCACAGTCTGTGCCTAGGGCTACTTGAAGAGGAAACAAACCATAGAGACAAAACTGAGAACTCCTTTATTTGTCAAGATTCAAAGAGCTACAACAAACCATGTTGGATTTATAGTTCCAAATTCATCTATTTATATAGGAGACAACAGAAGGAAACCTAAATAAAAAACTGCTACTGTACACGAACGCTTCAACCTAGAAGAACAAAATTTGGTGAGCCAAGTCGGATTTGTGTACTAATCATTACCACCAAGTATTATCAAGATCGGGTGAAAAAATATTTCCTTGTATTTCGGAAACTCGTTAATTCTTAGAAGCTTGGCAACTTCTCTCAATGAAAGTGCTTTTCCACAATCTGTGCTGAGGGCTACTTGAAGAGGAACAAACCATAGAGACAAAACTGAGAACTTTTTTATTTTGTCAAGTTTCAAAGAGGTACTACAAACCATGTTTGATTTAGAGTTCCAAATTCATCTATCTATATAGGAGAGAACAGAGGGAAAACTAAATATAAAAACTGCTACTGTACACGAACGCTTCAACAGAGAAGAACAAAATTTCGTGAGCCAAGTGGGATTTGTGTACTAATCATTACCACCAAGTATCATCAAGATCGGGTGAAAAAATATTTGCTGGTATTTCGGAAAATCGTTAATTCTTAGAAGCTTGGCAACCCCTCTCGATGAAAGTGCTTTTCCACAGTCTGTGCTGAGGGCTACTTGAAGGGGAAACAAACCATGGAGACAAAACTAAGACCTCCATTATTTTGTAAAGTTTCAAAGAGCTACTTCAAACCATGTTGGATTTAGAGTTCCAAATTCATCTATCTATATAGGAGAGAACAGAGGGAAAACTAAATATAAATACTACTACTGTAGATGAACGCTTCAACCTAGAAGAACAATATTTGGTGAGCCAAGTGAAATTTGTGTACTGATCATTACCACCAAGTATCATCAAGATTGGGTGAAAAAAATATTTGCTGGTATTTGGGAAACTCGTTAATTCTTAGAAGCTTTTCAACCCCTCTCAATGAAAGTGCTTTTCCACAGTCTGTGCCTAGGGCTAGGAAGAGGAAACAAACCATAGACACAAAACTGAGAACTCCTTTATTTTGTCAAGTTTCAAAGAGCTTCTACGAAGCATGTTGGATTTAGATTTCCAAATTCATCTATCTGTATAGGAGAGAACAGAGGGAAACCTAAATATAAAAACTGTTACTGTAGACGAACGCTTCAACCTAGTAGAACAAAATTTGGTGAGCCAAGTGGGATTTGTGTACTGATCATTACCAAAAGTATCATCAAGATTGGGTGAAAAAATATTTGCAGGTATTTCGGAAACTCGTTAATTCTTAGAAGGTTGGCAACCCCTCTCAGTGAAAGTGCTTTTCCACAGTCTGTGCATAGGGCTACTTAAAGAGAAAACAAACCATAGAGACAAAACTGAGAACTCCTTTATTTTGTCAAGTTTCAAAGAGCTTCTACTAACCATGTTGAATTTTGAGTTCCAAATTCATCTATATATATAAGAGAGAACAGTGGGAAAACTAAATATAAAAACTACTACTCTAGATGAACGCTTCAACCTAGAAGAACAAAATTTGGTGAGCCAAGTGGAATTTGTGTACTGATCATTACCATCAAGTATCATCAAGATTGGGTGAAAAGAATATTTGCTGGTATTTCGGAAACTCGTTAATTCTTAGAAGCTTGGCAACCCCTTTCAATGAAAGTGCTTTTCCACAGTCTGTGCCTAGGGCTATGTGAAGAGGAACAAACCATAGAGACAAAACTGAGAACTCCTTTATTTTGTCAAGTTTCAAAGAGCTTCTACGAACCATGTTGGATTTAGATTTCCAAATTCATCTATCTATATATGAGAGAACAGAGGGAAACCTAAATATAAAACTGCTACTGTAGACGAACGCTTCAACCTAGAAGAACAAAATTTGGTGAGCCAAATGGGATTTGTGTACTGATCATTAACACCAAGTATCATCAAGATTGGGTGAAAAAATATTTGCTGGTATTTCGGAAACTCGTTAATTCTTGGAAGCTTGGCAACCCCTCTCAATGAAATTGCTTTTCTACAGTCTGTGCCTAGGGCTACTTGAAGAGGAAACAAACCATAGAGACAAAACTGAGAACTCCTTTATTTTGTCAAGTTTCAAAGAGCTACTATGAACCATGTTGGATTTAGAGTTCCAAATTCATCTATCTATATAGGAGAAAGCAGAGGAAACCTAAATATAAAAACTGCTACTGTAGATGAACGCTTCAACCTAGAAGAACAAAATTTGGTGAGCCAAGTGAGATTTGTGTACTGATCATTACCACAAAGTATCATCAAGATTGGGTGAAAAAGTGTTTGCTCGTATTTCGGAAACTCGTTAATTCTTAGAAGCTTGGCAACCCATCTCAATGAAAGTGCTTTTCCACAAACTGTGCCTATGGCTACTTGAAGAGGAAACAAACCATAGAGACAAAACTGAGAACTCCTTTATTTTGTCAAGTTTCAAAGAGCTACTACAAACCATGTTGGATTTAGAGTTCCAAATTCATCTATCTATATAGGAGAGAACAGAAGGAAACCTAAATATAAAAACTGCTACTGTACACGAACGCTTCAACCTAGAAGAACAAAATTACGTGAGCCAATTGGGATTTGTGTACTAATCATTACCACCAAGTATCATCAAGATCGGGTGAAAAAATATTTCCTGGTATTTCGGAAACTCATTAATTCTTAAAAGCTTGGCAACCCCTCTCAATGAAAGTGCTTTTAAACAATCTGTGCTGAATGCTACTTGAAGAGGAAACAAACCATAGAGACAAAACTGAGAACTCCTTTATTTTGTAAAGTTTCAAAGAGCTACTACAAACCATGTTGGATTTAGTGTTCCAACTTCATCTATGTATATAGGGGAGAACAGTGGGAAAAGAAAATATAAAAACTTCTACTGTAGATGAACGCTTCAACCTAGAAGAACAAAATTTGGTGAGCCAAGTGGGATTTGTGTCCTGATCATTACCACCAAGTATCATCAAGATTGGGTGAAAAATATTTGCTGGTATTTGGGAAACTCGTTAATTCTTAGAAGCTTGGCAACCCCTCTCAATGAAATTGCTTTTCCAAGTCTGTGCCTAGGGCTACTTGAAGAGGAAACAAACCATAGAGACAAAACTGAGAACTCCTTTATTTTTTCAAGTTTCAAAGAGCTACGACGAACCATGTTTAATTTAGAGTTCCAAATTCATCTATCTATATAGGAGAGAGCAGAGGAAACCTAAATATAAAAACTGCTACTGTAGACGAACGCTTCAACCTAGAAGAACAAAATTTGGTGAGCCAAGAGGGATTTGTGTACTGATCATTACCACACAGTATCATCAAGATTGGGTGAAAAAGTGTTTGCTCGTAATTCGGAAACTCGTTAATTCTTAGAAACTTTGCAACCCATCTCAATGAAAGTGCTTTTCCACAGTCTGTGCCTAAGGCTACTTGAAGAGGAAACAATCCGTAGAGACAAAACTGAGAACTCCTTTATTTTGTCAAGTTTCAAAGAGCTACTACAAACCATGTTGGATTTAGAGTTCCAAATTCATCTATCTATATAGGAGAGAACAGAGGGAAAACTAAATATAAAAACTGCTACTGTACACGAACGCTTCAACCGAGAAGAACAAAATTTCGTGAGCCAAGTGGGATTTGTGTACTAATCATTACCACCAAGTATCATCAAGATCGGGTGAAAAAATATTTGCTGGTATTTCGGAAAATCGTTAATTCTTAGAAGCTTGGCAACCCCTCTCGATGAAAGTGCTTTTCCACAGTCTGTGCTGAGGGCTACTTGAAGGGGAAACAAACCATGGAGACAAAACTAAGACCTCCTTTATTTTGTAAAGTTTCAAAGAGCTACTACAAACCATGTTGGATTTAGAGTTCCAAATTCATCTATCTATATAGGAGAGAACAGAGGGAAAACTAAATATGAATACTACTACTGTAGATGAACGCTTCAACCTAGAAGAACAAAATTTGGTGAGCCAAGTGAAATTTGTGTACTGATCATTACCACCAAGTATCATCAAGATTGGGTGAAAAAAATATTTGCTGGTATTTGGGAAACTCGTTAATTCTTAGAATCTTGGCAAACCCTCTCAATGAAAGTGCTTTTCCACAGTCTGTGCCTAGGGCTAGGAAGAGGAAACAAACCATAGAGACAAAACTGAGAACTCCTTTATTTTGTCAAGTTTCAAAGAGCTACTACGAACCATGTTGGATTTAGATTTCCAAATTCATCTATCTGTATAGGGGAGAACAGATTGAAACCTAAATATAAAAACTGCTACTGTAGACGAACGCTTCAACCTAGAAGAACAAAATATGGTGAGCCAAGTGGGATTTGTGTACTGATCATTACCACCAAGTATCATCAAGATTGGGTGAAAAAATATTTGCAGGTATTTCGGAAACTCGTTAATTCTTAGAAGGTTGGCAACCCTCTCAGTGAAAGTGCTTTTCCACAGTCTGTGCATAGGGCTACTTAAAGATAAAACAAACCATAGAGACAAAACTGAGAACTCCTTTATTTTGTCAAGTTTCAAAGAGCTTCTACTAACCATGTTGAATTTTGAGTTCCAAATTCATCTATATATATAAGAGAGAACAGTGGGAAAACTAAATATAAAAACTACTACTGTAGATGAACGCTTCAACCTAGAAGAACAAAATTTGGTGAGCCAAGTGGAATTTCTGTACTGATCATTACCATCAAGTATCATCAAGATTGGGTGAAAAAAAATATTTGCTGGTATTTCGGAAACTCGTTAATTCTTAGAAGCTTGGCAACCCCTTTCAATGAAAGTGCTTTTCCAAGGTCTGTGCCTAGGGCTATGTGAAGAGGAAACAAACCATAGAGTCAAAACTGAGAACTCCTTTATTTTGTCAAGTTTCAAAGAGCTTCTACGAACCATGTTGGATTTAGATTTCCAAATTCATCTATCTATATATGAGAGAACAGAGGGAAACCTAAATATAAAAACTGCTACTGTAGACGAACGCTTCAACCTAGAAGAACAAAATTTGGTGAGCCAAGTGGGATTTGTGTACTGATAATTAACACCAAGTATCATCAAGATTGGGTGAAAAAATATTTGCTGGTATTTTGGAAACTCGTTAATTCTTGGAAGCTTGGCAACCCCTCTCAATGAAATTGCTTTTCT
Source organism: Callospermophilus lateralis (assembly GCF_048772815.1). Classification (NCBI taxonomy): domain Eukaryota; kingdom Metazoa; phylum Chordata; class Mammalia; order Rodentia; family Sciuridae; genus Callospermophilus; species Callospermophilus lateralis. Next base: position 24,718 of record NW_027515116.1, read on the forward strand.
ACAGTCTGTGCCTAGGGCTACTTGAAGAGGAAACAAAACATAGAGACAAAACTGAGAACTCCTTTATTTTGTCAAGTTCAAAGAGCTACTATGAACCATGTTGGATATAGAGTTCCAAATTCATCTATCTATATAGGAGAAAGCAGAGGAAACCTAAAAATAAAAACTGCAACTGTAGATGAACGCTTCAACCTAGAAGAACAAAATTTGGTGAGCCAAGTGGGATTTGTGTACTGATCATTACCACAAAGTATCATCAAGATTGGGTGAAAAAGTGTTTGCTCGTATTTCGGAAACTCGTTAATTCCTAGAACCTTGTCAACCCCTCTCAATGAAAGTGCTTTTCCACAGTCTGTGCCTAGGGCTAGGAAGAGGAAACAAACCATAGACACAAAACTGAGAACTCCTTTATTTTGTCAAGTTTCAAAGAGCTTCTACGAACCATGTTGGATTTAGATTTCCAAATTCATCTATCTGTATAGGAGAGAACAGAGGGAAACCTAAATATCAAAACTGCTACTGTAGACGAACGCTTCAACCTAGAAGAACAAAATTTGGTGAGCCAAGTGGGATTTGTGTACTGATCATTACCACCAAGTATCATCAAGATTGGGTGAAAAAATATTTGCAGGTATTTCGGAAACTCGTTAATTCTTAGAAGGTTGGCAACCCCTCTCAGTGAAAGTGCTTTTCCACAGTCTGTGCATAGGGCTACTTAAAGAGAAAACAAACCATAGAGACAAAACTGAGAACTCCTTTATTTTGTCAAGTTTCAAAGAGCTTCTACTAACCATGTTGAATTTTGAGTTCCAAATTCATCTATATATATAAGAGAGAACAGTGGGAAAACTAAATATAAAAACTACTACTGTAGATGAACGCTTCAACCTAGAAGAACAAAATTTGGTGAGCCAAGTGGAATTTGTGTACTGATCATTACCATCAAGTATCATCAAGATTGGGTGAAAAAAATATTTGCTGGTATTTCGGAAACTCGTTAATTCTTAGAAGCTTGGCAACCCTTTTCAATGAAAGTGCTTTTCCACAGTCTGTGCCTAGGGCTATGTGAAGAGGAAACAAACCATAGAGACAAAACTGAGAACTCCTTTATTTTGTCAAGTTTCAAAGAGCTTCTACGAACCATGTTGGATTTAGATTTCCCAATTCATCTATCTATATATGAGAGAACAGAGGGAAACCTAAATATAAAACTGCTACTGTAGACGAACGCTTCAACCTAGAAGAACAAAATTTGGTGAGCCAAATGGGATTTGTGTACTGATCATAACCACCAAGTATCATCAAGATTGGGTGAGAAAATATTTGCTGGTATTTCGGAAACTCGTTAATTCTTGGAAGCTTGGCATCCCCTCTCAATGAAATTGCTTTTCTACAGTCTGTTCCTAGGGCTACTTGAAGAGGAAACAAACCATAGAGACAAAACTGAGAACTCCTTTATTTTGTCACGTTTCAAAGAGCTACTACAAACCATGTTGGATTTAGAGTTCCAAATTCATCTATCTATATAGGAGAGAACAGAAGGAAACCTAAATATAAAAACTGCTACTGTACACAAACGCTTCAACCTAGAAGAACAAAATTACGTGAGCCAATTGGGATTTGTGTACTAATCATTACCACCAAGTATCATCAAGATCGGGTGAAAAAATATTTGCTGGTATTTCGGAAACTCATTAATTCTTAGAAGCTTGGCAACCCCTCTCAATGAAAGTGCTTTTAAACAATCTGTGCTGAAGGCTACTTGAAGAGGAAACAAACCATAGAGACAAAACTGAGAACTCCTTTATTTTGTAAAGTTTCAAAGAGCTACTACAAACCATGTTGGATTTAGTGTTCCAACTTCATCTATCTATATAGGGGAGAACAGTGGGAAAACAAAATATAAAAACTACTACTGTAGATGAACGCTTCAACCTAGAAGAACAAAATTTGGTGAGCCAAGTGGGATTTGTGTCCTGATCATTACCACCAAGTATCATCAAGATTGGGTGAAAAATATTTGCTGGTATTTGGGAAACTCGTTAATTCTTAGAAGCTTGGCAACCCCTCTCAATGAAATTGCTTTTCCAAGTCTGTGCCTAGGGCTACTTGAAGAGGAAACAAACCATAGAGACAAAACTGAGAACTCCTTTATTTTTTCAAGTTTCAAAGAGCTACGACGAACCATGTTTAATTTAGATTTCCAAATTCATCTATCTATATAGGAGAGAGCAGAGGAAACCTAAATATAAAAACTGCTACTGTAGACGAACGCTTCAACCTAGAAGAACAAAATTTGGTGAGCCAAGAGGGATTTGTGTACTGATCATTACCACACAGTATCATCAAGATTGGGTGAAAAAGTGTTTGCTCGTAATTCGGAAACTCGTTAATTCTTAGAAACTTTGCAACCCATCTCAATGAAAGTGCTTTTCCACAGTCTGTGCCTAAGGCTACTTGAAGAGGAAACAATCCATAGAGACAAAACTGAGAACTCCTTTATTTTGTCAAGTTTCAAAGAGCTACTACAAACCATGTTGGATTTAGATTTCCAAATTCATCTATCTGTATAGGAGAGAACAGAGGGAAACCTAAATATAAAAACTGCTACTGTAGACGAACGCTTCAACCTAGAAGAACAAAATTTGGTGAGCCAAGTGGGATTTGTGTACTGATCATTACCACCAAGTATCATCAAGATTGGGTGAAAAAATATTTGCAGGTATTTCGGAAACTCGTTAATTCTTAGAAGGTTGGCAACCCCTCTCAGTGAAAGTGCTTTTCCACAGTCTGTGCATAGGGCTACTTAAAAATAAAACAAACCATAGAGACAAAACAGAGAACTCCTTTATTTTGTCAAGTTTCAAAGAGCTTCTACTAACCATGTTGAATTTTGAGTTCCAAATTCATCTATATATATAAGAGAGAACAGTGGGAAAACTAAATATAAAAACTACTACTGTAGATGAACGCTTCAACCTAGAAGAACAAAATTTGGTGAGCCAAGTGGAATTTGTGTACTGATCATTACCATCAAGTATCATCAAGATTGGGTGAAAAAAATATTTGCTGGTATTTCGGAAACTCGTTAATTCTTAGAAGCTTGGCAACCCCTTTCAATGAAAGTGCTTTTCCACAGTCTGTGCCTAGGGCTATGTGAAGAGGAAACAAACCATAGAGACAAAACTGAGAACTCCTTTATTTTGTCAAGTTTCAAAGAGCTTCTACGAACCATGTTGGATTTAGATTTCCAAATTCATCTATGTATATATGAGAGAACAGAGGGAAACCTAAATATAAAAACTGCTACTGTAGACGAACGCTTCAACCTAGAAGAACAAAATTTGGTGAGCCAAGTGGGATTTGTGTACTGATAATTAACACCAAGTATCGTCAAGATTGGGTGAAAAAATATTTGCTGGAATTTCGAAAACTCGTTAATTCTTGGAAGCTTGGCAACCCCTCTCAATGAAATTGCTTTTCTACAGTCTGTGCCTAGGGCTACATGAAGAGGAAAAAAACCATAGAGACAAAACTGAGAACTCCTTTATTTTGTCAAGTTTCAAAGAGCTACTATGAACCATGTTGGATTTAGAGTTCCAAATTCATCTATCTATATAGGAGAAAGCAGAGGAAACCTAAATATAAAAACTGCTACTGTAGATGAACGCTTCAACCTAGAAGAACAAAATTTGGTGAGCCAAGTGGGATTTGTGTACTGATCATTACCACAAAGTATCATCAAGATTGGGTGAAAAAGTGTTTGCTGGTAATTCGAAAACTCGTTAATTCTTAGAAGCTTGGAAAACCATCTCAGTGAAAGTGTTTTTCCACAGTGTGTGCCTAAGGCTACTTGAAGAGGAAACAAACCATAGAGACAAAACTGAGAACTCCTTTATTTTGTCACGTTTCAAAGAGCTACTACAAACCATGTTGGATTTAGAGTTCCAAATTCATCTATCTATATAGGAGAGAGCAGAGGGAAACCTAAATATAAAAACTGCTACTGTAGACGAACGCTTCAACCTAGAAGAACAAAATTTGGTGAGCCAAGTGGGATTTGTGCACTGATCATTACCACCAAGCATCATCATCAAATAGGTAAAAAAATATTTGCTGGAATCTTGGAAACTCGTTAATTCTTAGAAGCTTGGCATCCCCTCTCGATGAAAGTGCTTTTCCACAGTCTGTGATTAGGGCTACTTGAAGAGGAAACAAACCATAGAGACAAAACTGAGAACTCCTTTATTTTGTCAAGTTTCAAAGAGCTACTACAAACCATGTTGGATTTAGAGTTCCAAATTCATCTATCTATATAGGAGAGAAGAGGGAAAACTAAATATAAAAACTACCACTGTAGATGAACGCTTCAACCTAGAAGAACAAAATTTGGTAAGCCAAGTGGGATTTGTGTACTGATCATTCCCACCAAGTATCATCAAGATTGGGTGAAAAATATTTGCTGGTGTTTGGGAAAATCGTTAATTCTTAGAAGCTTGGCAACGCCTCTCGATGAAATTGCTTTTCCACAGTCTGTGCCTAGGGCTATGAAGAGGAAACAAACCACAGAGACAAAACTGATAACTCCTTTATATTGTCAGGTTTCCAAGAGCTACTACGAACCATGTTGGATTTAGAGTTCCAAATTCATCTATCTATATAGGAGAGAACAGAGGGAAACCTAAATATAAAAACTGCTACTGTAGACGAACGCTTCAATATGGAAGAACAAATTTGGTGAGCCAAGTGGGATTTGTGTACTGATCATTACCACCAAGTATCATCAAGATTGGGTGAAAAAAATATTTGCTGGTATTTCGGAAACTCGTCAATTCTTAGAAGCTTCGCAACCCGTCTCAATGAAAGTGATTTTCCACAGTCTGTGCCTAGGGCTACGTGAAGAGGAAACAAACCATAGAGACAAACTGAGATCTCCTTTATTTTGTCAAGTTTCAAAGAGCTACTACGAACCATGTTGGATTTAGATTTCCAAATTCATCTATCTATATAGGAGAGAACAGAGGGAAACCTAAATATAAAAACTGCTACTGTAGAAGAACGCTTCAACCTAGAAGAACAAAATTTGGTGAGCCAAGTGGGATTTGTGTACTGATCATTACCACCAAGTATCATCAAGATTGGGTAAAAAAAATATTTGCTGGTATTTCGGAAACTCGTTAATTCTTAGAAGCTTGGCAACCCCTCTCAATGAAAGTGCTTTTCCACCGTTAGTGCCTAGGGCTACTTGAAGAGGAAACAAACCACAGAGACAAAACTGAGAACTCCTTTATTTTGTCAAGTTTCAAAGAGCTACTACGAACCATGTTGGATTTAGATTTCCAAATTCTTCTATCGATATAAGAGAGAACAGTGGGAAACCTAAATATAAAAACTGCTACTCTAGACGAACGTTTCAACCTAGAAGAACAAAATTTGGTGAGACAAGTGGGATTTGTGTACTGATCATTACCACAAAGTATCATCAAGATTGGGTGAAAAAGTGTTTGCTCGTATTTCGGAAACTCGTTAATTCTTAGAACCTTGTCAACCCCTCTCAATGAAAGTGCTTTTCCACAGTCTGTGCCTAGGGCTAGGAAGAGGAAACAAACCATAGACACAAAACTGAGAACTCCTTTATTTTGTCAAGTTTCAAAGAGCTTACGAACCATGTTGGATTTAGATTTCCAAATTCATCTATCTGTATAGGAGAGAACAGAGGGAAACCTAAATATAAAAACTGCTACTGTAGACAAACGCTTCAACCTAGAAGAACAAAATTTGGTGAGCCAAGTGGGATTTGTGTACTGATCATTACCACCAAGTATCATCAAGATTGGGTGAAAAAATATTTGCAGGTATTTCGGAAACTCGTTAATTCTTAGAAGGTTGGCAACCCCTCTCAGTGAAAGTGCTTTTCAACAGTCTGTGCATAGGGCTACTTAAAGAGAAAACAAACCATAGAGACAAAACTGAGAACTCCTTTATTTTGTCAAGTTTCAAAGAGCTTCTACTAACCATGTTGAATTTTGAGTTCCAAATTCATCTATATATATAAGAGAGAACAGTGGGAAAACTAAATATAAAAACTACTACTGTAGATGAACGCTTCAACCTAGAAGAACAAAATTTGGTGAGCCAAGTGGAATTTGTGTACTGATCATTACCATCAAGTATCATCAAGATTGGGTGAAAAAAATATTTGCTGGTATTTCGGAAACTCGTTAATTCTTAGAAGCTTGGCAACCCTTTTCAATGAAAGTGCTTTTCCACAGTCTGTGCCTAGGGCTATGTGAAGAGGAAACAAACCATAGAGACAAAACTGAGAACTCCTTTATTTTGTCAAGTTTCAAAGAGCTTCTACGAACCATGTTGGATTTAGATTTCCCAATTCATCTATCTATATATGAGAGAACAGAGGGAAACCTAAATATAAAACTGCTACTGTAGACGAACGCTTCAACCTAGAAGAACAAAATTTGGTGAGCCAAATGGGATTTGTGTACTGATCATTACCACCAAGTATCATCAAGATTGGGTGAGAAAATATTTGCTGGTATTTCGGAAACTCGTTAATTCTTGGAAGCTTGGCATCCCCTCTCAATGAAATTGCTTTTCTACAGTCTGTTCCTAGGGCTACTTGAAGAGGAAACAAACCATAGAGACAAAACTGAGAACTTCTTTATTTTGTCACGTTTCAAAGAGCTACTACAAACCATGTTGGATTTAGAGTTAAAAATTCATCTATCTATATAGGAGAGAACAGAGGGAAACCTAAATATAAAAACTGCTACTGTAGACGAACGCTTCAATATGGAAGAACAAAATTTGGTGAGCCAAGTGGGATTTGTGTACTGATCATTACCACCAAGTATCATCAAGATTGGGTGAAAAAAATATTTGCTGGTATTTCGGAAACTCGTTAATTCTTAGAAGCTTGGCATCCCCTCTCGATGAAATTGCTTTTCCACAGTCTGTGCCTAGGGCTATGAAGAGGAAACAAACCACAGAGACAAAACTGATAACTCCTTTATATTGTCAGGTTTCCAAGAGCTACTACGAACCATGTTGGATTTAGAGTTCCAAATTCATCTATCTATATAGGAGAGAACAGAGGGAAACCTAAATATAAAAACTGCTACTGTAGAAGAACGCTTCAACCTAGAAGAACAAAATTTGGTGAGCCAAGTGGGATTTGTGTACTGATCATTACCACCAAGTATCATCAAGATTGGGTAAAAAAAATATTTGCTGGTATTTCGGAAACTCGTTAATTCTTAGAAGCTTGGCAACCCCTCTCAATGAAAGTGCTTTTCCACCGTTAGTGCCTAGGGCTACTTGAAGAGGAAACAAACCACAGAGACAAAACTGAGAACTCCTTTATTTTGTCAAGTTTCAAAGAGCTACTACGAACCATGTTGGATTTAGATTTCCAAATTCTTCTATCTATATAAGAGAGAACAGTGGGAAACCTAAATATAAAAACTGCTACTCTAGACGAACGTTTCAACCTAGAAGAACAAAATTTGGTGAGACAAGTGGGATTTGTGTACTGATCATTACCACCAAGTATCATCAAGATTGGGTGAAAAAATATTTGCTGGAATTTCGGAAACTCGTTAATTCTTATAAGCTTGGCAACCACTCTCAATGAAATTGCTTTTCCACAGTCTGTGCCTAGGGCTACTTGAAGAGGAAACAAACCATAGAAACAAAACTGAGAACTCCTTTATTTTTTCAAGTTTCAAAGAGCTACTATGAACCATGTTGGATTTAGAGTTCCAATTCATCTATCTATATAGGAGAGAGCAGAGGAAACCTAAATATAAAAACTGCTACTGTAGACGAACGCTTCAACCTAGAAGAACAAAATTTGGTGAGCCAAGTGGATTTGTGTACTGATCATTACCACAAAGTATCATCAAGATTGGGTGAAAAAGTGTTTGCTGGTATTTCGAAAACTCGTTAATTCTTAGAATCTTGGAAACCCATCTCAATGAAAGTGCTTTTCCACAGTGTGTGCCTAAGGCTACTTGAAGAGGAAACAAACCATAGAGACAAAACTGAGAACTCCTTTATTTTGTCAAGTTTCAAAGAGCTACTACAAACCATGTTGGATTTAGAGTTCCAAATTCATCTATCTATATAGGAGAGAGCAGAGGGAAACCTAAATATAAAAACTGCCACTGTAGACGAACGCTTCAACCTAGAAGAACAAAATTTGGTGAGCCAAGTGGGATTTGTGCACTGATCATTACCACCAAGCATCATCAAGATTGGGTAAAAAAATATTTGCTGGAATCTTGGAAACTCGTTAATTCTTAGAAGCTTGGCATCCCCTCTCGATGAAAGTGCTTTTCCACAGTCTGTGATTAGGGCTACTTGAAGAGGAAACAAACCATAGAGACAAAACTGAGAACTCCTTTATTTTGTCAAGTTTCAAAGAGCTACTACAAACCATGTTGGATTTAGAGTTCCAAATTCATCTATCTATATAGAAGAGAAGAGGGAAAACTAAATATAAAAACTACTACTGTAGATGAACGCTTCAACCTAGAAGAACAAAATTTGGTAAGCCAAGTGCGATTTGTGTACTGATCATTCCCACCAAGTATCATCAAGATTGGGTGAAAAATATTTGCTGGTGTTTGGGAAAATCGTTAATTCTTAGAAGCTTGGCAACGCCTCTCGATGAAATTGCTTTTCCACAGTGTGCCTAGGGCTATGAAGAGGAAACAAACCACAGAGACAAAACTGATAACTCCTTTATATTGTCAGGTTTCCAAGAGCTACTACGAACCATGTTGGATTTAGAGTTCCAAATTCATCTATCTATATAGGAGAGAACAGAGGGAAACCTAAATATAAAAACTGCTACTGTAGACGAACGCTTCAATATGGAAGAACAAAATTTGGTGAGCCAAGTGGGATTTGTGTACTGATCATTACCACCAAGTATCATCAAGATTGGGTGAAAAAAATATTTGCTGGTATTTCGGAAACTCGTCAATTCTTAGAAGCTTGGCAACCCGTTTCAATGAAAGTGATTTTCCACAGTCTGTGCCTAGGGCTACGTGAAGAGGAAACAAACCATAGAGACAAACTGAGATCTCCTTTATTTTGTCAAGTTTCAAAGAGCTACTACGAACCATGTTGGATTTAGATTTCCAAATTCATCTATCTATATAGGAGAGAACAGAGGGAAACCTAAATATAAAAACTGCTACTGTAGAAGAACGCTTCAACCTAGAAGAACAAAATTTGGTGAGCCAAGTGGGATTTGTGTACTGATCATTACCACCAAGTATCATCAAGATTGGGTAAAAAAAATATTTGCTGGTATTTCGGAAACTCGTTAATTCTTAGAAGCTTGGCAACCCCTCTCAATGAAAGTGCTTTTCCACCGTCTGTGCCTAGGGCTACTTGAAGAGGAAACAAACCACAGAGACAAAACTGAGAACTCCTTTATTTTGTCAAGTTTCAAAGAGCTACTACGAACCATGTTGGATTTAGATTTCCAAATTCTTCTATCGATATAAGAGAGAACAGTGGGAAACCTAAATATAAAAACTGCTACTCTAGACGAACGTTTCAACCTAGAAGAACAAAATTTGGTGAGACAAGTGGGATTTGTGTACTGATCATTACCACAAAGTATCATCAAGATTGGGTGAAAAAGTGTTTGCTCGTATTTCGGAAACTCGTTAATTCTTAGAACCTTGTCAACCCCTCTCAATGAAAGTGCTTTTCCACAGTCTGTGCCTAGGGCTAGGAAGAGGAAACAAACCATAGACACAAAACTGAGAATTCCTTTATTTTGTCAAGTTTCAAAGAGCTTACGAACCATGTTGGATTTAGATTTCCAAATTCATCTATCTGTATAGGAGAGAACAGAGGGAAACCTAAATATAAAAACTGCTACTGTAGACAAACGCTTCAACCTAGAAGAACAAAATTTGGTGAGCCAAGTGGGATTTGTGTACTGATCATTACCACCAAGTATCATCAAGATTGGGTGAAAAAATATTTGCAGGTATTTCGGAAACTCGTTAATTCTTAGAAGGTTGGCAACCCCTCTCAGTGAAAGTGCTTTTCAACAGTCTGTGCATAGGGCTACTTAAAGAGAAAACAAACCATAGAGACAAAACTGAGAACTCCTTTATTTTGTCAAGTTTCAAAGAGCTTCTACTAACCATGTTGAATTTTGAGTTCCAAATTCATCTATATATATAAGAGAGAACAGTGGGAAAACTAAATATAAAAACTACTACTGTAGATGAACGCTTCAACCTAGAAGAACAAAATTTGGTGAGCCAAGTGGAATTTGTGTACTGATCATTACCATCAAGTATCATCAAGATTGGGTGAGAAAATATTTGCTGGTATTTCGGAAACTCGTTAATTCTTGGAAGCTTGGCATCCCCTCTCAATGAAATTGCTTTTCTACAGTCTGTTCCTAGGGCTACTTGAAGAGGAAACAAACCATAGAGACAAAACTGAGAACTCCTTTATTTTGTCACGTTTCAAAGAGCTACTACAAACCATGTTGGATTTAGAGTTCCAAATTCATCTATCTATATAGGAGAGAACAGAGGGAAACCTAAATATAAAAACTGCTACTGTAGACGAACGCTTCAATATGGAAGAACAAAATTTGGTGAGCCAAGTGGGATTTGTGTACTGATCATTACCACCAAGTATCATCAAGATTGGGTGAAAAAAATATTTGCTGGTATTTCGGAAACTCGTTAATTCTTAGAAGCTTGGCAACCCGTCTCAATGAAAGTGATTTTCCACAGTCTGTGCCTAGGGCTACGTGAAGAGGAAACAAACCATAGAGACAAACTGAGATCTCCTTTATTTTGTCAAGTTTCAAAGAGCTACTACGAACCATGTTGGATTTAGATTTCCAAATTCATCTATCTATATAGGAGAGAACAGAGGGAAACCTAAATATAAAAACTGCTACTGTAGAAGAACGCTTCAACCTAGAAGAACAAAATTTGGTGAGCCAAGTGGGATTTGTGTACTGATCATTACCACCAAGTATCATCAAGATTGGGTAAAAAAATATTTGCTGAAATTTTGGAAACTCGTTAATTCTTAGAAGCTTGGCAACCCCTCTCAATGAAAGTGCTTTTCCACAATCTGTGCTCAGGGCTACTTGAAGAGGAAACAAACCACAGAGACAAAACTAAGAACTCCTTTATTTTGTCAAGTTTCCAGAGCTACTACGAACCATGTTGGATTTAGAGTTTCAAATTCATCTATCTATATACTAGAGAACAGAGGGAAACCTAAATATAAAAACTGCTACTGTAGAGGAACGCTTCAACCTAGAAGATCAAAATTTGGTGAGCCAAGTGGGATTTGTGTACTGATCTTTAGCACCAAGTATTATCAAGATTGGGTGAAAAAATACTTGCTGGTATTTCGGAAACTCGTTAATTCTTAGAAGCTGGCAACCCCTCTCAATGAAATTGCTTTTCCACAGTCTGTGCCTTGGGCTACGTGAAGAGGTAACAAACCATAGAGACAAAACTGAGAACTCCTTTATTTTGTCAAGTTTCAAAGAGCTACTTCGACCATGTTGGATTTAGAGTTCCAATTTCATCTATCTATATAGGAGAGAACAGAGGGAAACGTAAATATAAAAACTGCTACTGTAGACGAACGCTTCAACCTAGAAGAACAAAATTTGGTGAGCCAAGTGGGATTTCTGTACTGATCATTACCACCAAGTATCATCAAGATTGGGTAAAAAATATTTGCTCGTATTTGGGAAACTCGTTAATTCTTAGAAGCTTGGCAACCCCTCTCGATGAAAGTGCTTTTCCACAGTCTGTGCCTAGGGCTATGAAGAGGAAACAAACCATAGAGACAAAACTGAGAACTCCTTTATATTTTAAAGTTTCCAAGAGCTATTAGGAACCATGTTGGATTTAGAGTTCCAAATTCATCTATCTATATAGGAGAGAACAGAGGGAAACCTAAATATAAAAACTGCTACTGTAGACGAACGCTTCAACCTAGAAGAACAAAATTTGGTGAGCCAAGTGGGACTTGTGTACTGATCATTACCACCAAGTATCATCAAGATTGGGTGAAAAAATATTTGCTGGAATTTCGGAAACTCGTTAATTCTTAGAAGCTTGGCACCCCCTCTCAATTAAATTGCTTTTCCACAGTCTGTGCCTAAGGCTACTTGAAGAGGAAACAAACCATAGAGACAAAAATGAGAACTCCTTTATTTTGTCAAGTTTCAAAGAGCCCCTACGAACCATGTTGGATTTAGAGTTCCAAATTCATCTGTCTATATAGGAGAGAGCAGAGGGAAACCATAATTTAAAAACTGCTACTGTAGACGAACGCTTCAACCTAGTAGAACAAATTTCGGTGAGCCAAGTGTGATTTGTGTACTGATCATTACCACCAAGTATCATCAAGATTGGGTAAAAAAAATATTTGCTGGTATTTCGGAAACTCGTTAATTCTTAGAAGCTTGGCAACCCCTCTCAATGAAAGTGCTTTTCCACCGTCTGTTCCTAGGGCTACTTGAAGAGGAAACAAACAACAGAGACAAAACTGAGAACTCCTTTATTTTGTCAAGTTTCAAAGAGCTACTACGAACCATGTTGGATTTAGATTTCCAAATTCTTCTATCTATATAAGAGAGAACAGTGGGAAACCTAAATATAAAAACTGCTACTCTAGACGAACGTTTCAACCTAGAAGAACAAAATTTGGTGAGACAAGTGGGATTTGTGTACTGATCATTACCACCAAGTATCATCAAGATTGGGTGAAAAAATATTTGCTGGAATTTCGGAAACTCGTTAATTCTTAGAAGCTTGGCAACCCCTCTCAATGAAATTGCTTTTCCACAGTCTGTGTCTAGGGCTACTTGAAGAGGAAACAAACCATAGAGACAAAACTGAGAACTCCTTTCTTTTGTCAAGTTTCAAAGAGCTACTACGAACCATGTTGGATTTAGAGTTCAAAACTCATCTATCTATATAGGAGAGAGCACAGGAAACCTAAATATTAAAATGCTACTATAGACGAACGCTTCAACCTATAAGAACAAAATTTGGTGAGCCAAATGGGATTTGTGTACAGATCATTACCACCAAGTATCATCAAGATTGGGTGAAAAAGTGTTTGCTCGTATTTCGGAAACTCGTTAATTCTTAGAAACTTGGCAACCCATCTCAATGAAAGTGCTTTTCCACAGTCTGTGCCTAAGGCTACTTGAAGAGGAAACAAACCATAGAGATAAAACTGAGAACTCCTTTATTTTGTCAAGTTTCAAAGAGCTACTACAAACCATGTTGGATTTAGAGTTCCAAATTCATCTATCTATATAGGAGAGAGCAGAGGGAAACCTAAATATAAAAACTGCTACTGTAGACGAACGCTTCAACCTAGAAGAACAAAATTTGGTGAGCCAAGTGGGATTTGTGTACTGATCATTAGCACCAAGTATCATCAAGATTGGGTAAAAAAATATTTGCTGGAATTTTGGAAACTCGTTAATTCTTAGAAGCTTGGCAACCCCTCTCGATGAAAGTGCTTTTCCACAGTCTGTGCTTAGGGCTACTTGAAGAGGAAACAAACCATAGAGACAAAACTGAGAACTCCTTTATTTTGTCAAGTTTCAAAGAGCTACTACAAACCATGTTGGATTTAGAGTTCCAAATTCATCTATCTATATAGGAGAGAGCAGAGGGAAACCTAAATATAGAAACTGCTACTGTAGACGAACGCTTCAACCTAGAAGAACAAACTTTGGTGAGCCAAGTGGGATTTGTGTACTGATCATTAGCACCAAGTATCATCAAGATTGGGTAAAAAAATATTTGCTGGAATTTTGGAAACTCGTTAATTCTTAGAAGCTTGGCAACCCCTCTCGATGAAAGTGCTTTTCCACAGTCTGTGCTTAGGGCTACTTGAAGAGGAAACAAACCATAGAGACAAAACTGAGAACTCCTTTATTTTGTCAAGTTTCAAAGAGCTACTACAAACCATGTTGGATTTAGAGTTCCAAATTCATCTATCTACATAGGAGAGAACAGAAGGAAACAAAATATAGAAACTGCTAATGTACAGGAACGCTTCAACCTAGAAGAACAAAATTTCGTGAGCCAAGTGGGATTTGTGTACTAATCATTACCACCAAGTATCATCAAGATCGGGTGAAAAAATATTTGCTGGTATTTCTGAAACTCGTTAATTCTTAGAAGCTTGGCAACCCCTCTCAATGAAAGTGCTTTTCCACAGTCTGTGCTTAGGGCTACTTGAAAAGGAAACAAACCATAGAGACAAAACAGAGAACTCCTTTATTTTGTAAATTTTCAAAGAGCTACTACAAACCATGTTGGATTTAGAGTTCCAAATTCATCTATCTATATAGGAGAGAACAGAGGGAAAACTAAATATAACAACTACTACTGTAGATGAACGCTTCAACCTAGAAGAACAAAATTTGGTAAGCCAAGTGGGATTTGTGTACTGATAATTACCACCAAGTATCATCAAGATTGGGTGAAAAATATTTGCTGGTGTTTGGGAAAATCGTTAATTCTTAGAAGCTTGGCAACCCCTCTCGATGAAATTGGTTTTTCACAGTCTGTGCTTAGGGCTATGAAGAATAAACAAACCATAGAGACAAAACTGAGAACTCCTTTATATTGTCAGGTTTCCAAGAGCTACTACGAACCATGTTGGATTTAGAGTTCCAAATTCATCTATCTATATAGGAGAGAACAGAGGGAAACCTAAATATAAAAACTGCTACTGTAGACGAACGCTTCAACCTAGAAGAATAAAATTTGGTGAGCCAAGTGAAATTTGTGTACTGATCATTAACACCAAGTACCATCAAGATTGGGTGAAAAAATATTTGCTGGTATTTCGGTAACTCATTAATTCTTAGAAGGTGGCAACCCTTCTCAATGAAAGTGCTTTTCCACAGTCTGTGCCTAGGGCTACTTAAAGAGGAAACAAACCATAGAGACAAAACTGACAATTCTTTTACTTTGTCAAGTTTCAATGCGCTACTACGAACCATGTTGAATTTAGAATTCCAAATTCATTTATTTACATAGGAGATAACAGAGGGAAACCTAAATATAAAAACTGCTACTGTAGACGAACGCTTCAACCTAGAAAAACAAAATTTGGTGAGCCAAGTGGGATTTGTGTACTGATCATTACCACCAAGTATCATCAAGATTGGGTGAAAACATATTTGCTGGTATTTCAGTAACTCGTTAATTCTTAGAATGTTGGCAACCCTTCTCAATGAAAGTGCTTTTCCACAGTCTGTGCCTAGGGCTACTTAAAGAGGAAAGAAACCGTAGAGACAAAACTGAGAACTCCTTTATTTTGTCAAGTTTCAATGAGCTATTATGAACCATGTTGGATTTAGAGTTCCAAATTCATCTATTTATATAGGAGATAACAGAGGGAAACCTAAATATAAAAACTGATACTGTAGACGAACGCTTCAACCTAGGAAAACAAAATTTGGTGAGCCAAGTGGGATTTGTGTTCTGATCATTACCACCAAGTATCATCAAAATTGGGTGAAAAATTATTTGCTGCTATATCGGAAACTCGTTAATTCTTAGAAGCTTGGCAACCCCTCTCAATGAAAGTGCTTTTCCACAGTCTGTGCCTAGGGCTACTTGAAAAGGAAACAAACCATAGAGACAAAACTGAGTACTCCTTTATATTGTCAACTTTCCAAGAGCTACTACGAACCATGTTGGGTTTAGAGTTCCAAATTCATCTATCTATATAGGAGAGTACAGAGGGAAACCTAAATATAAAAACTGCTATTGTAGAAGATCGCTTCAACCTAGAAGAACAAAATTTGGTGAGCCAAGTGGGATTTGTGTACTGATCATTATCACCACGATCATCAAGATTGGGGGAAAAAATGTTTGCTGGTATTTCGGAAACTCCTTAATTCTTAGAAGCTTGGCAACCCCTCTCAATGAAAGTGCTTTTCCACAGTGTGTGCTGAAGGCTACTTGAAGAGGAAACAAACCACAGAGACAAAACTGAGAACTCCTTTATTTTGTAAAGTTTCAAAGAGCTACTACAAACCATGTTGGATTTAGAGTTCCAAATTCTTCTCTCTCTCTATAGGGGAGAACAGTGGGAACACTAAATATAAAAACTACTACTGTAGATGAACCCTTCAACCGAGAAGAACAAAATTTTTTGAGCCAAGTGGGATTTGTGTACTGATCATTACCACCAAGTTTCATTAAGATTGGGTGAAAAATATTTGCTCGTATTTGAGAAACTCGTTAATTCTTAGAAGCTTGGCAACCCCTCTCAATGAAAGTGCTTTTCCACAGTCTTTGCCTAGGGCTACTTAAAGAGGAAACATACCATAGAGACAAAACTGAGAACTCCTTTATTTTGTCAAGTTTCAAAGAGCTACTACGAACCATGTTGGATTTAGATTTCCAAATTCATCTATCTATATAGGAGAGATCAGAGGAAAACCTAAATATAAAAACTGCTACTGTAGACGAACGCTTCAACCTAGAAGAACAAAATTTGGTGAGCCAAGTGGGATTTGTGTACTGATCATTACCACCAAGTATCATCAAGATTGGGTGAAAAAATATTTGCTGGTTTCGGAAACTCGTTAATTCTTAGAAGCTTGGCAACCCCTCTCAATGAAATTGCTTTTCCACAGTCTGTGCCTAGGGCTACTTGAAGAGGAAACCAACCATAGAGACAAAACTGAGAACCCCTTTATTTTGTCAAGTTTCAAAGAGCTACTACGAACCATGTTGGATTTAGAGTTCCAAATTCATCTATCTATATAGGAGAGAGCAGAGGGAAACCTAAATATAAAAACTGCTACTGTAGATGAACGCTTCAACCTAGAAGGACAAAATTTTTTGAGCCAAGTGGGATTTGTGTACTGATCATTACCACGAAGGATCATCAAGATTGGGTGAAAAAATATTTGCTGGAATATCGGAAACACGTTAATTCTAGGAAGGTTGGCAACCCTTCTCAATGAAAGTGCTTTTCCACAGTCTGTGCCTAGGGCTACTTAAAGAGGAAACAAACCATAGAGATAAAACTGAGAACTCTTTTATTTTGTCAAGTTTCAATGAGCTACTACAAACCATGTTGGATTTAGAGTTCCAAATTCATCTATCTACATAGTAGAGAACAGAAGGAAACAAAATATAGAAACTGCTAATGTACACGAACGCTTCAACCTAGAAGAACAAAATTTCGTGAGCCAAGTGGGATTTGTGTACTAATCATTACCACCAAGTATCATCAAGATCGGGTGACAAAATATTTGCTGGTATTTCGGAAACTCGTTAATTCTTAGAAGCTTGGCAACCCCTCTCAATGAAAGTGCTTTTCCACAGTCTGTGCTTAGGGCTACTTGAAAAGGAAACAAACCATATAGACAAAACTGAGAACTCCTTTATTTTGTAAATTTTCAAACAGCTACTACAAACCATGTTGGATTTAGAGTTCCAAATTCATCTATCTATATAGGAGAGAACACAGGGAAAACTAAATATAAAAACTACTACTGTAGATGAACGCTTCAACCTAGAAGAACAAAATTTGGTAAGCCAAGTGGGATTTGTGTACTGATAATTACCACCAAGTATCATCAAGATTGGGTGAAAAATATTTGATGGTGTTTGGGAAAATCGTTAATTCTTAGAAGCTTGGCAACCCCTCTCGATGAAATTGGTTTTTCACAGTCTGTGCTCAGGGCTATGAAGAATAAACAAACCATAGAGACAAAACTGAGAACTCCTTTATATTGTCAGTTTTCCAAGAGCTACTACCAACCATGTTGGATTTAGAGTTGCAAATTCATCTATCTATATAGGAGAGAACAGAGGGAAACCTAAATATAAAAACTGCTACTGTAGACGAACGCTTCAACCTAGAAGAATAAAATTTGGTGAGCCAAGTGGAATTTGTGTACTGATCATTAACACCAAGTACCATCAAGATTGGGTGAAAAAATATTTGCTGGTATTTCGGTAACTCATTAATTCTTAGAAGGTTGGCAACCCTTCTCAATGAAAGTGCTTTTCCACAGTCTGTGCCTAGGGCTACTTAAAGAGGAAACAAACCATAGAGACAAAACTGACAATTCTTCTACTTTGTCAAGTTTCAATGCGCTACTACGAACCATGTTGAATTTAGAATTCCAAATTCATTTATTTACATAGGAGATAACAGAGGGAAACCTAAATATAAAAACTGCTACTGTAGACGAACTCTTCAACCTAGAAAAACAAAATTTGGTGAGCCAAGTGGGATTTGTGTACTGATCATTACGACCAAGTATCATCAAGATTGGGTGAAAACATATTTGCTGGTATTTCAGTAACTCGTTAATTCTTAGAAGGTTGGCAACCCTTCTCAATGAAAGTGCTTTTCCACAGTCTGTGCCTAGGGCTACTTAAAGAGGAAACAAACCGTAGAGACAAAACTGAGAACTCCTTTATTTTGTCAAGTTTCAATGAGCTACTATGAACCATGTTGGATTTGTTCCATATTCATCTATTTATATAGGAGATAACAGAGGGAAACCTAAATATAAAAACTGATACTGTAGACGAACGCTTCAACCTAGAAAAACAAAATTTGGTGAGCCAAGTGGGATTTGTGTTCTGATCATTACCACCAAGTATCATCAAGATCGGGTGAAAAATATTTGCTGGTATATGGGAAACTCCTTAATTCTTAGAAGCTTGGCAACCCCTCTCAATGAAAGTGCTTTTCCAAAGTCTTTGACTAGGGCTACTTAAAGAGGAAACAAACCATAGAAACAAACCTGAGAACTCCTTTATTTTGTCAAGTTTCCATGAGCTACTACGAACCATGTTGGATTTAAATTTCCAAATTAATCTATCTATATAGGAGAGAACAGACAAAAACCTAAATATAAAAACTGCTACTGTAGACGAACGCTTCAATCTAGAAGAACAAATTTTGGTGAGCCAAGTGGGATTTGTGTACTGATCATTACCACAAAGTATCATCAAGATTGGGTGAAAAATATTTGCTGGTATTTGGAAACTCGTTAATTCTAAGAAGCTGGCAACGCCTCTCAATGAAAGTGCTTTTCCACAGTCTGTGCCTAGGGCTACTTGAAGAGAAACGAACCACAGAGACAAAACTGAGCTCTCCTTTATTTTGTAAAGTTTCGAAGAGCTACTACAAACCATGTTGGATTTAGAGTTCCAAATTCATCTATCTATATAGGAGAGAACAGTGGGAAAACTAAATATAAAAACTTACTACTGTAGATGAATGCTTCAACCGAGAAGAACAAAATTTTTTGTGCCAAGTGGGATTTGTGTACTGATCATTACCACCAAGTATCATCAAGATTGGGTGAAAATATTTGCTGGTATTTGGGAAACTCGTTAATTCTTAGAAGCTTGGCAACCCCTCTCAATGAAAGTGCTTTTCCACAGTCTTTGCCTAGGGATACTTAAAGAGGAACAAACCATAGAGACAAAACTGAGAACTCCTTTATTTTGTCAAGTTTCAAAGAGCTACTACGAACCATGTTGGGTTTTAGAGTTCCAAATTCATCTATCTATATAGGAGAGAACAGAGGGAAACCTAAATATAAAAACTGGTACTGTAGACGTTAGCTTCAACCTAGAAGAACAAAATCTGGTGAGCCAAGTGGGATTTGTGTACTGATCATTACCACCAAGTATCATCACAATTGGGTGAAAAAATATTTGCTGGTTTCGGAAACTCGTTAATTCTTAGAAGCTTGGCAACCCATCTCAATGAAATTGCTTTTCCAAGTCTGTGCCTAGGGCTACTTGAAGAGGAAACCAACCATAGAGACAAAACTGAGAACCCCTTTATTTTGTCAAGTTTCAAAGAGCTACTACGAACCATGTTGGATTTAGAGTTCCAAATTCATCTATCTATATAGGAGAGAGCAGAGGGAAACCTAAATATAAAAACTGCTACTGTAGACGAACGCTTCAACCTAGAAGGACAAAATTTTTTGAGCCAAGTGGGATTTGTGTACTGATCATTACCACCAAGGATCATCAAGATTGGGTGAAAAAATATTTGCTGGAATATCGGAAACTCGTTATTTCTAGGAAGGTTGGCAACCCTTCTCAATGAAAGTGCTTTTCCACAGTCTGTGCCTAGGGCTACTTAAAGAGGAAACAAACCATAGAGATAAAACTGAGAACTCTTTTATTTTGTCAAGTTTCAATGAGCTACTACGAACCATGTTATATTTAGAGTTCCAAATTCATCTATTTATATAGGAGATAACAGAGGGAAACCCAAATATAAAAACTGATACTGTAGACGAACGCTTCAAGCTAGAAAAACAAAATTTGGTGAGCCAAGTGGGATTTGTGTACTGATCATTACCACCAAGTATCATCAAGATTGGGTGAAAAATATTTGCTGGTATATCGGAAACTCGTTAATTCTTAGAAGCTTGGCAAACGCCTCTCAATGAAAGTGCTTTTCCCACAGTCTGTGCCTAAGGCTACTTAAAGAGGAAACAAACATAAGACAAACTGAGAACTCCTTTATTTTGTAAAGTTTCAAAAGAGCTACTACAACGATGTTGGATTTAGACTTCCAAATTCATCTATCTATATAGGAGAGAACAGAAGGAAACCTAAATATTAAAAACTGCTGCTGTACACGAACGCTTCAACCTAGAAGAAACAAAATTTCATGAGCCAAGTGGCGATTTCCTGTACTAAT
>NW_027515116.1:45692-71560 GCF_048772815.1 Callospermophilus lateralis
TACACAAATCCGACTTGGCTCACCAAATTTTGTTCTTCTAGGTTGAAGCGTTCGTGTACAGTAGCAGTTTTTTATTTAGGTTTCCTTCTGTTGTCTCCTATATAAATAGATGAATTTGGAACTATAAATCCAACATGGTTTGTTGTAGCTCTTTGAATCTTGACAAATAAAGGAGTTCTCAGTTTTGTCTCTATGGTTTGTTTCCTCTTCAAGTAGCCCTAGGCACAGACTGTGGAACAGCACTCTCATCGAGAGGGGTTGCCAACCTTCGAAGAATTAACGAGTTTCCGAAATACCTGCAAATATTTTTTCACCCAATCTTGATGATACTTGGTGGTAATGATCAGTACACAAGTCCCACTTGGGTCACCAAATTTTGTTCTTCTAGGTTGAAGCGATCGTCTCAGTAGCAGTTTTTATATTTAGGTTTCCATCTGCTCTCTCCTATACAGATAGATGTATTTGGAACTCTAAATCCAACATGGTTTGTAGAAGCTCTTTAAAACTTGACAAAATAAAGGAGTGCTCAGTTTTGTCTCTATGCTTTGTTTCCTCTTTAAGTAGCCCTATGCACAGACTGTGGAAAAGCACTTTCATTGAGAGGGGTTGCCAAGCTTCTAAGAATTAACGAGTTTCCGAAATACCAGCAAATATTTTTTCACCCAATCTTGAGGATACTTGGTGGTAATGAACAGTACTCAAATCCCACTTGGCTCACCAAATTTTGTTCTTCTAGGTTGAAGCGTTCGTCTACAGTAGCAGTTTTTATATTTAGGTTTCCCTCTGTTCTCTCCTATATAGATAGATGAATTTGGAAATCTAAATTCAACATGGTTCGTAGTAGCTCTTTGAAACTTGACAAAATAAAGGAGTTCTCAGTTTTGTCTCTATGGTTTGTTTCCTCTTCACGTAGCCTTAGGCTCACACTGTGGAAAAGCACTTTCATTGAGAGGGGTTGCCAAGCTTCTAAGAAATAACGCGTTTCCGAAATACCAGCAAATATTTTTTCACCCAATCTTTATGATACTTGGTGGTAATGATCAGTACACAATCCCACTTGGCTCTCCAAATTTTGTTCTTCTAGGTTGAAGTGTTCGTCTACAATAGCAGTTTTTATATTTGGGTTTCCCTCTGCTCTTTCCTATATAGATAGATGAATTTGGAACTCTAAATCCAACATGGTTTGTAGTAGCTCTTTGAAACTTGACAAAATAAAGGAGTTCTCAGTTTTGTCTCAATGGTTTGTTTCCGCTTTAAGTAGCCCTAAGCACAGACTGTGTAAAAGCACTTTCATTGAGAGGGGTTGCCAAGCTTCTAATAATTAACGATTTTCCCAAATTCCAGCAAATATTTTTCACCCAATCTTGATGATACTTGGTGGTAATGATCAGTACACATATCCCACGTGGCTCACCAAACTTTGTTCTTCTAGGTTGAAGCGTTCGTCTACAGAAGCAGTTTTTATATTTAAGATTCCCTCTGCTCTGTCCTATATAGATAGATGAATTTGCAACTGTAAATCCAACACGGTTCGTAGTAGCTCTTTGAAACTTGACAAAATAAAGGAGTTCTCAGTTTTGTCTCTATGGTTTGTTTCCTCTTCAAGTAGCCCTAAGCACAGACTGTGGAAAAGCACTTTCATTGAGAGGGGTTGTCAAGCTTCTAAGAATTAACGCATTTCCGAAATACCAGCAAATATTTTTCACCCAATCTTGATGAAACTTGGTGGTAATGATCAGTACACAAATCCCACTTGGCTCACCAAATTTTGTTCTTCTAGGTTGAAGCGTTCATCTACAGTAGTAGTTTTTATATTTAGTTTTCCCTCTGTTCTCTCCTATATAGATAGATGAATGTGGAACTCTAAATCCAACATGGTTTGTAGTAGCTCTTTGAAACTTTACAAATAATGGATTTCTCAGTTCTGTCTCTAAGGTTTGTTTCCTCTTCAAGTAGCCCTCAGCACAGACTGTGGTAAAGCACTTTCATTGAGTGAAGTTGCCAAGCTTCTAAGAATTAAGGAGTTTCCGAAATACCAGCAAATATTTTTTCACCCAATCTTGATGATACTTGGTGGTAATGATTTGTACACAAATCCCACTTGGCTCATGAAATTTTGTTCTTCTAGGTTGAAGCGTTCGTGTACAGTAGCAGTTTTTATATTTAGGTTTCCTTCTGTTCTCTCTTATATAGATAGATGAATTTGGAACACTAAATCCAACATGGTTTGTAGTAGCTCTTTGAAACTTGACAAAATAAAGGAGTTATCAGTTTTTTCTCTATGGTTTGTTTCCTCTTCAAATAGCCCGAGGCACAGACTGTGGAAAAGCACTTTCATCGAAAGGGGTTGCCAAGCATTAAAGAATTAACGAGTTTCCGAAATAAAAGCAAATATTTTTTTTACGCAATCTTGATGATACTTGG
Source organism: Callospermophilus lateralis (assembly GCF_048772815.1). Lineage (NCBI taxonomy): Eukaryota > Metazoa > Chordata > Mammalia > Rodentia > Sciuridae > Callospermophilus > Callospermophilus lateralis. Next base: position 48,117 of record NW_027515116.1, read on the forward strand.
TGGTAATGATCAGTACACAAATCCCACTTGGCTCACCAAATTTTGTTCTTCTAGGTTGAAGCGTTCGTGTACAGAAGCAGTTTTTATATTTAGGTTTCCTTCTGTTCTCTCCAATATAGATAGATGAATTTGGAACTCTAAATCCAACATGGTTTGGAGTAGCTCTTTGAAACTTGACAAAATAAAGGAGTTCTCAGTTTTGTATCTATGGTTTGTTTCCTCTTCAAGTAGCCCTAGGCACAGACTGTGGAAAAGCACTTTCATTGAGAGGGTTGCCAAACTTCTAAGAATTAATGAGTTTCCGAAATACCTGCAAATATTTTTTCACCCAATATTGATGATACTTGGTGGTAATGATCAGTACACAAATCCCACGTGGCTCACCAAATTTTGTTCTTCTAGGTTGAAGCGTTCGTCTACAGAAGCAGTTTTTATATTTAAGATTCCCTCTGCTCTGTCCTATATAGATAGATGAATTTGCAACTCTAAATCCAACACGGTTCGTAGTAGCTCTTTGAAACTTCACAAAATAAAGGAGTTCTCAGTTTTGTCTCTATGGTTTGTTTCCTCTTCAAGTAGCCCTAAGCACAGACTGTGGAAAAGCACTTTCATTGAGAGGGGTTGTCAAGCTTCTAAGAATTAACGCGTTTCCGAAATACCAGCATATATTTTTTCACCCAATCTTGATGATACTTGGTGGTAATGATCAGTACACAAATCCCACTTGGCTCACCAAATTTTGTTCTTCTAGGTTGAAGCGTTCGTCTACAGTAGCAGTTTTTATATTTATATTTCCATCTGCTCTCTCCTATATAGATAGATGAATTTGGAACTCTAAATCCAACATGGTTTGTAGTAGCTCCTTGAAACTTGACAAAATAAAGGAGTTCTCAGTTTTGTCTCTATGGTTTGTTTCCTCTTTAAGTAGCCCAAAGCACAGACTGTGGAAAAGCACTTTCATTGAGAGGGGTTGTCAAGCTTCTAAGAATTAACGAGTTTCCGAAATACCAGCAAATATTTTTTCACCCAATCTTGATGATACTTGGTGGTAATGATCAGTACACAAATCCCACTTGGCTCACCAAATTTTGTTCTTCTAGGTTGAAGCGTTCGTCTACAGAAGCAGTTTTTAGATTTAGGATTCCCTCTGCTCTGTCCTAAATAGATAGATGAATTTGGAACTCTAAATCCAACAAGGTTCGTAGTAGCTCTTTGAAACTTCAAAAAATAAAGGAGTTCTCAGTTTTGTCTCTATGGTTTGTTTCCTCTTCAAGTAGCCCCTAAGCACAGACTGTGGAAAAGCACTTTCATTGAGAGGGGTTGTCAAGCTTCTAAGAATTAACGCATTTCCGAAATACCAGCAAATATTTTTTCACCCAATCTTGATGAAACTTGGTGGTAATGATCAGTACACAAATCCCACTTGGCTCACCAAATTTTGTTCTTCTAGGTTGAAGCGTTCATCTACAGTAGTAGTTTTTATATTTAGTTTTCCCTCTGTTCTCTCCTATATAGATAGATGAATGTGGAACTCTAAATCCAACATGGTTTGTAGTAGCTCTTTGAAACTTTACAAAATAATGGATTTCTCAGTTCTGTCTCTAAGGTTTGTTTCCTCTTCAAGTAGCCCTCAGCACAGACTGTGGTAAAGCACTTTCATTGAGAGAAGTTGCCAAGCTTCTAAGAATTAAGGAGTTTCCGAAATACCAGCAAATATTTTTTCTCCCGATCTTGAAGATACTTGGTGGTAATGATTTGTACACAAATCCCACTTGGCTCATGAAATTTTGTTCTTCTAGGTTGAAGCGTTCGTGTACAGTAGCAGTTTTTATATTTAGGTTTCCTTCTGTTCTCTCTTATATAGATAGATGAATTTGGAACACTAAATCCAACATGGTTTGTAGTAGCTCTTTGAAACTTGACAAAATAAAGGAGTTATCAGTTTTTTCTCTATGGTTTGTTTCCTCTTCAAATAGCCCGAGGCACAGACTGTGGAAAAGCACTTTCATCGAAAGGGGTTGCCAAGCATCTAAGAATTAACGAGTTTCCGAAATACCAGCAAATATTTTTTTACGCAATCTTGATGATACTTGGTGGTAATGATCAGTACACAAATCCCACTTGGGTCACCAAATTTTGTTCTTATAGGTTGAAGCGTTCGTGTACAGTAGCAGTTTTTATATTTAGGTTTCCTTCTGTTCTCTCCAATATAGATAGATGAATTTGGAACTCTAAATCCAACATGGTTTGGAGTAGCTCTTTGAAACTTGACAAAATAAAGGAGTTCTCAGTTTTGTCTCTATGGTTTGTTTCCTCTTCAAGTAGCCCAAAGCACAGACTGTGGAAAAGCACTTTCATTGAGAGGGGTTGTCAAGCTTCTAAGAATTAACGAGTTTCCGAAATACCAGCAAATATTTTTTCACCCAATCTTGATGATACTTGGTGGTAATGATCAGTACACAAATCCCACTTGGCTCACCAAATTTTGTTCTTCTAGGTTGAAGCGTTCGTCTACAGAAGCAGTTTTTATATTTAGGATTCCCTCTGCTCTGTCCAAAATAGATAAATGAATTAGGAACTCTAAATCCAACAAGGTTCGTAGTAGCTCTTTGAAACTTCACAAAATAAAGGAGTTCTCAGTTTTGTCTCTATGGTTTGTTTCCTCTTCAAGTAGCCCTCAGTACAGACTGTCGAAAAGCACTTTCATTGAGAGAAGTTGCCAAGCTTCTAAGAATTAAGGAGTTTCTGAAATACCAGCAAATATTTTTTCACCCGATCTTGATGATACTTGGTGGTAATGATTTGTACACAAATCCCACTTGTTTCATGAAATTTTGTTCTTCTAGGTTGAAGCGTTCGTGTACAGTAGCAGTTTTTATATTTAGGTTTCCTTCTATTCTCTCTGATATAGATAGATGAATTTGGAACTCTAAATCCAACATGGTTCGTAGTAGCTCTTTGAAACTTGACAAAATAAAAGAGTTCTCAGTTTTGTCTCTATGGTTTGTTTCCTCTTTAAGTAGCCCTAAGCACAGACTGTGGAAAAGCACTTTCATTGAGAGGGGTTGTCATGCTTCTAAGAATTAACGAGTTTCCGAAATACCAGTATATATTTTTTCACCCAATCTTGATGATACTTGGTGGAAATGATCAGTACCCAAATCCCACTTGGCTCACCAAATTTTGTTCTTCTAGGTTGAAGCGTTCGTCTACAGTAGCAGTATTTATATTTAGGTTTCCCTCTGCTCTCTCCTATATAGATACATGAATTTGGAACTTTAAATCCAACATGGTTTGTAGTAGCTCTTTGAAACTTGACAAAATAAAGGAGTTCTCAGTTTTGTCTCTATGGTTTGTTTCCGCTTTAAGTAGCCCTAAGCACAGACTGTGTAACAGCACTTTTATTGAGAGGGGTTGCCAAGCTTCTAATAATTAACGAGTTTCCCAAATACCAGAAAATATTTTTCACCCAATCTTGATGATACTTGGTGGTAATGATCAGTACACAAATCCCACTTGGCTCACCAAATTTTGTTCTTCTAGGTTTAAGCGTTCATCTACAGTAGTAGTTTTTATATTTAGTTTTCCCTCTGTTCTCTCCTATATAGATAGATGAATGTGGAACTCTAAATCCAACATGATTTGTAGTAGCTCTTTGAAACTTGACAAAATAAAGGAGGTCTCAGTTTTGTCGCTATGGTTTTTTCCTCTTCAAGTAGCCCTCAGCACAGACTGTGGAAAAGCACTTTCATTGAGAGGGGTTGCCAAGCTTCTAAGAATTAACGACTTCCCGAAATACCAGCAAATATTTTTTCACCCGATCTTGATCATACTTGGTGGTAATGATTAGTACACAAATCCCACTTGGCTCACGAAATTTTGTTCTTCTAGGTTGAAGCGTTCGTGTACAGTAGCAGTTTTATATTTAGGTTTCCTTCTGTTCTCTCCTATATAGATAGATGAATTTGGAACTCTAAATCCCACGTGGTTTGTAGTATCTCTTTGAAACTTGACAAAATAAAGGAGTTCTCAGTTTTGTCTCTATGGTTTGTTTAGTCTTCAAGTAGCCCTAGGCACAGACTGTGGAAAAGCACTTTCATCGAGAGGGGTTGCCAAGCTTCTAAGAATTAACGAGTTTCCGAAATACCAGCAAATATTTCTTTTACCCAATCTTGATGATACTTGGTGGTAATGATCAGTACACAAATCCCTCTTGGCTCACCAAATTTTGTTCTTCTAGGTTGAAGCGTTCGTGTACAGAAGCAGTTTTTATATTTAGGTTTCCTTCTGTTCTCTCCTATATAGATAGATGAATTTGGAACTCTAAATCCAACATGGTTTGGAGTAGCTCTTTGAAACTTGACAAAATAAAGGAGTTCTCAGTTTTGTATCTATGGTTTGTTTCCTCTTCAAGTAGCCCTAGGCACAGACTGTGGAAAAGCACTTTCATTGAGAGGGGTTGCCAACCTTCTAAGAATTAACGAGTTTTTGAAATACCTGCAAATATTTTTTCACCCAATCTTGATGATACTTGGTGGTAATGATCAGTACACAAATCCCATTTGGCTCACCAAATTTTGTTCTTCTAGGTTGAACCGTTCGTCTACAGTAGCAGTTTTTATATTTAGATTTCCATCTGCTCAATCCTATATAGATAGATGAATTTGGAACTCTAAATCCAAGATGGTTTGTAGTAGCTCTTTGAAACATGACAAAATAAAGGAGTTATCAGTTTTTTCTCTATGGTTTGTTTCCTCTTCAAGTAGCCCTAGGCACAGACTGTGGAAAAGCACTTTCATCGAAAGGGGTTGTCAAGCTTCTAAGAATTAACGAGTTTCCGAAATACCAGCAAATATTTTTTTACGCAATCTTGATGATACTTGGTGGTAATGATCAGTACACAAATCCCACTTGGCTCACCAAATTTTGTTCTTATAGGTTGAAGCGTTCGTGTACAGTAGCAGTTTTTATATTTAGTTTTCCTTCTGTTCTCTCCAATATAGATAGATGAATTTGGAACTCTAAATCCAACATGGTTTGGAGTAGCTCTTTGAAACTTGACAAAATAAAGGAGTTCTCAGTTTTGTATCTATGGTTTGTTTCCTCTTCAAGTAGCCCTAGGCACAGACTGTGGAAAAGCACTTTCATTGAGAGGGGTTGCCAAGCTTCTAAGAATTAATGAGTTTCCGAAATACCAGGAAATATTTTTTCACCCGATCTTCATGATACTTGGTGGTAATGATTAGTACACAAATCCCAATTGGCTCACGTAATTTTGTTCTTCTAGGTTGAAGCGTTCGTGTACAGTAGCAGTTTTTATATTTAGGTTTCCTTCTGTTCTCTCCTATATAGATAGATGAATTTGGAACTCTAAATCCAACATGGTTTGTAGTAGCTCTTTGAAACTTGACAAAATAAAGGAGTTCTCAGTTTTGTCTCTGTGGTTTGTTTCCTCTTCAAGTAGCCATAGGCACAGTTTGTGGAAAAGCACTTTCATTGAGATGGGTTGCCAAGCTTCTAAGAATTAACGAGTTTCCGATATACGAGCAAACACTTTTTCACCCAATTTTTGATGATACTTTGTGGTAATGATCAGTACAAAAATCCCACTTGGCTCACCAAATTTTGTTCTTCTAGGTTGAAGCGTTCATCAACAGTAGCAGTTTTTATATTTAGGTTTCCTCTGCTTTCTCCTATATAGATAGATGAATTTGGAACTCTAAATCCAACATGGTTCATAGTAGCTCTTTGAAACTTGACACAATAAAGGAGTTCTCAGTTTTGTCTCTATGGTTTGTTTCCTCTTCAAGTAGCCCTAGGCACAGACTGTAGAAAAGCAATTTCATTGAGAGGGGTTGCCAAGGTTCCAAGAATTAACGAGTTTCCAAAATACCAGCAAATATTTTTTCACCCAATCTTGATGATACTTGGTGTTAATGATCAGTACACAAATCCCATTTGGCTCACCAAATTTTGTTCTTCTAGGTTGAAGCGTTCGTCTACAGTAGCAGTTTTTATATTTAGGTTTCCCTCTGTTCTCTCATATATAGATAGATGAATTTGGAAATCTAAATCCAACATGGTTCGTAGAAGCTCTTTGAAACTTGACAAAATAAAGGAGTTCTCAGTTTTGTCTCTATGGTTTGTTTCCTCTTCACATAGCCCTAGGCACAGACTGTGGAAAAGCACTTTCATTGAAAGGGGTTGCCAAGCTTCTAAGAATTAACGAGTTTCCGAAATACCAGCAAATATTTTTTTCACCCAATCTTGATGATACTTGATGGTAATGATCAGTACACAAATTCCACTCGGCTCACCAAATTTTGTTCTTCTAGGTTGAAGCGTTCATCTACAGTAGTAGTTTTTATATTTAGTTTTCCCACTGTTCTCTCTTATATATATAGATGAATTTGGAACTCAAAATTCAACATGGTTAGTAGAAGCTCTTTGAAACTTGACAAAATAAAGGAGTTCTCAGTTTTGTCTCTATGGTTTGTTTTATCTTTAAGTAGCCCTATGTACAGACTGTGGAAAAGCACTTTCACTGAGAGGGGTTGCCAACCTTCTAAGAATTAACGAGTTTCCGAAATACCTGCAAATATTTTTTCATCCAATCTTGATGATACTTGGTGGTAATGATCAGTACACAAATCCCACTTGGCTCACCAAATTTTGTTCTTCTAGGTTGAAGCGTTCGTCTACAGTAGCAGTTTTTATATTTAGGTTTCCCTGTGTTCTCTCCTATACAGATAGATGAATTTGGAAATCTAAATCCAACATGGTTCGTAGAAACTCTTTGAAACTTGACAAAATAAAGGAGTTCTCAGTTTTGTGTCTATGGTTTGTTTCCTCTTCCAAGCCCTAGGCACAGACTGTGGAAAAGCACTTTCATTGAGAGGGGTTGCCAAGCTTCTAAGAATTAACGAGTTTCCCAAATACCAGCAAATATTTTTTTCACCCAATCTTGATGATACTTGGTGGTAATGATCAGTACACAAATTTCACTTGGCTCACCACATTTTGTTCTTCTAGGTTGAAGCGTTCATCTACAGTAGTAGTATTTATATTTAGTTTTCCCTCTGTTCTCTCCTATATAGATAGATGAATTTGGAATTCTAAATCCAACATGGTTTGTAGTAGCTCTTTGAAACTTTACAAAATAAAGGAGGTCTTAGTTTTGTCTCCATGGTTTGTTTCCCCTTCAAGTAGCCCTCAGCACAGACTGTGGAAAAGCACTTTCATCGAGAGGGGTTGCCAAGCTTCTAAGAATTAACGATTTTCCGAAATACCAGCAAATATTTTTTCAACCAATCTTGATGATACTTGGTGGTAATGATTAGTACACAAATCCCACTTGGCTCACGAAATTTTGTTCTTCTCGGTTGAAGCGTTCGTGTACAGTAGCAGTTTTTATATTTAATTTTCCCTCTGTTCTCTCCTATATAGATAGATAAATTTGGAACTCTAAATCCAACATGGTTTGTAGTAGCTCTTTGAAACTTGACAAAATAAAAAAGTTCTCAGTTTTGTCTCTATGGTTTGTTTCCTCTTCAAGTAGCCCTCAGCACAGACTGTGGAAAAGCACTTTCATTGAGAGAAGTTGCCAAGCTTCTAAGAATTAACGAGTTTCCGAAATACAAGGAAATATTTTTTCACCCGATCTTGATAATACTTGGTGGTAATGATTAGTACACAAATCCGACTTGGCTCACCAAATTTTGTTCTTCTAGGTTGAAGCGTTCGTGTACAGTAGCAGTTTTTATATTTAGGTTTCCTTCTGTTCTCTCCTATATAAATAGATGAATTTGGAACTCTAAATCCAACATGGTTTGTTGTAGCTCTTTGAATCTTGACAAATAAAGGAGTTCTCAGTTTTGTCTCTATGGTTTGTTTCCTCTTCAAGTAGCCCTAGGCACAGACTGTGGAACAGCACTCTCATCGAGAGGGGTTGCCAACCTTCTAAGAATTAACGAGTATCATAAATACCTGCAAATATTTTTTCACCCAATCTTGATGATACATTGTGGTAATGATCAGTACACAAATCCCACTTGGCTCACCAAATTTTGTTCTTCTAGGTTGAAGCATTCGTCTACAGTAGTAGTTTTTATATTTAGATTTCCATCTGCTCTCACCTATATTGATAGATGAATTTGGAACCCTAAATCCAACATGGTTTGTAGTAGCTCTTTGAAACTTGACAAAATAAAGGAGTTCTCAGTTTTGTCTCTATGGTTTGTTTCCTCTTTAAGTAGCCCTAAGCGCAGACTGAGTAAAAGCACTTTCATTGAGAGGGGTTGCCTACCTTCTAAGAATTAACAAGTTTCCGAAATACGAGCGAACACTTTTTCACCCAATCTTGATGATACTTGGTGGTAATGATCAGTACATAAATCCCACTTGGTTCACCAAATTTTGATCTTCTAGGTTGAAGCGTTCGTCTACAGTAGTAGTTTTTATAGTTAGGTTTCCATCTGCTCTCTCCTATATAGATAGATGAATTTGGAACTCTAAATCGAACATGGTTTGTAGTAGCTCTTTGAAACTTGACAAAATAAAGGAGTGCTCAGTTTTGTCTCTATGCTTTGTTTCCTCTTTAAGTAGTCCTATGCACAGACTGTGGAAAAGCACTTTCATTGAGAGGGGTTGCCAAGCTTCTAAGAATTAACGAGTTTCCGAAATACCAGCAAATATTTTTTCACCCAATCTTGAGGATACTTGGTGGTAATGAACAGTACTCAAATCCCACTTGGCTCACCAAATTTTGTTCTTCTAGGTTGAAGCGTTCGTCTACAGTAGCAGTTTTTATATTTAGGTTTCCCTCTGTTCTCTCCTATATAGATAGATGAATTTGGAAATCTAAATCCAACATGGTTCCTAGTAGCTCTTTGAAACTTGACAAAATAAAGGAGTTCTCAGTTTTGTCTCTATGGTTTGTTTCCTCTTCACGTATCCCTAGGCTCAGACTGTGGAAAAGCACTTTCATTGAGAGGGGTTGCCAAGCTTCTAAGAATTAACGTGTTTCTGAAATACCAGCAAATATTTTTTTCACCCAATCTTGATGATACATGGTGGTAATGATCAGTACACAAGTCTCATTTGGCTCACCAAATTTTGTTCTTCTAGGTTGAAGCGTTCGTCTATAGTAGCAGTTTTTATATTTAGGATTCCCTCTTCTCTCCTATATAGATAGATGAATTTGGAACTCTAAATCCAACATGGTTTGTAGTAGCTCTTTGAAACTTGAAAAAATAAAGGAGTTCTCAGTTTTTCTCGATGGTTTGTTTCCTCTTCAAATAGCCCTCAGCACAGACTGTGGAAAAGCACTTTCATTGAGAGAAGTTTCCAAGCTTCTAAGAATTAACGATTTTCCGAAATACCAGGAAATATTTTTTCACCCGATCTTGATGATACTTGGTGGTAATGATTAGTACACAAATCCCACTTGGCTCACCAAATTTTGTTCTTCTAGGTTGAAGCGTTCGTGTACAGTAGCAGTTTTTATATTTAGGTTTCCATCTGCTTTCTCCTATATAGATAGATGAATTTGGAACTCTAAATCCAACATGGTTTGTAGTAGCTTTTTGAAACTTGACAAAATAAAGGAGTGCTCAGTTTTGTCTCTATGATTTGTTTCCTCTTTAAGTAGCCCTATGCACAGACTGTGTAAAAGCACTTTCATTGAGAGGGGTTGTCAAGATTCTAAGAATTAACGCGTTTCCGAAATACCAGCAAATATTTTTTCACCCAATCTTGATGATACTGTGTGGTAATGATCAGTACACAAATACCACTTGGCTCACCAAATTTTGTTCTTCTAGGTTGAAGCGTTCGTCTACAGTAGCAGTTTTTATATTTAGGTTTCCTCTGCTCTCTCCTATATAGATAGATGAATTTGGAACTCTAAATTAAACATGGTTCGTCGTAGCTCTTTGAAACTTGAAAAAATAAAGGAGTTCTCAGTTTTGTCTCTATGGTTTGTTTCCTCTTCAAGTAGCCCTAGGCACAGACTGGGAAAAGCAATTTTATTGAGAGGGGTTGCCAAGCTTCTAAGAATTAACGAGTTTCCCAAATACCAGCAAATATTTTTCACCCAATCTTGATGATACTTGGTGGTAATGATCAGGACACAAATCCCACTTGGCTCACCAAATTGTGTTCTTCTATTTTGAAGCGTTCATCTACAGTAGTAGTTTTTATATTTTGTTTTCCCACTGTTATCCCCTATATAGATAGATGAAGTTGGAACACTAAATCCAACATGGTTTGTAGTAGCTCTTTGAAACTTTACAAAATAAAGGAGTTCTCAGTTTTGTCTCTATGGTTTGTTTCCTCTTCAAGTAGCCTTCAGCACAGATTGTTTAAAAGAACTTTCATTGAGAGGGGTTGCCAAGCTTCTAAGAATTAATGAGTTTCCGAAATACCAGCAAATATTTTTTCACCCGATCTTGATGATACTTGGTGGTAATGATTAGTACACAAATCCCAATTGGCTCACGTAATTTTGTACTTCTAGGTTGAAGCGTTCGTGTACAGTAGCAGTTTTTATATTTAGGTTTCCTTCTGTTCTCTCCTATATAGATAGATGAATTTGGAACTCTAAATCCAACATGGTTTGTAGTAGCTCTTTGAAACTTGACAAAATAAAGGAGTTCTCAGTTTTGTCTCTATGGTTTGTTTCCTCTTCAAGTAGCCCTAGGCACAGACTGTAGAAAAGCAATTTCATTGAGAGGGGTTGCCAAGCTTCCAAGAATTAACGAGTTTCCAAAATACCAGCAAATATTTTTTCACCCAATCTTGATGATACTTGGTGTTAATAATCAGTACACAAATCCCATTTGGCTCACCAAATTTTGTTCTTCTAGGTTGAAGCGTTCGTCTACAGTAGCAGTTTTTATATTTAGGTTTCCCTCTGTTCTCTCATATATAGATAGATGAATTTGGAAATCTAAATCCAACATGGTTCGTAGAAGCTCTTTGAAACTTGACAAAATAAAGGAGTTCTCAGTTTTGTCTCTATGGTTTGTTTCCTCTTCACATAGCCCTAGGCACAGACTGTGGAAAAGCACTTTCATTGAAAGGGGTTGCCAAGCTTCTAAGAATTAACGAGTTTCCGAAATACCAGCAAATATTTTTTTCACCCAATCTTGATGATACTTGATGGTAATGATCAGTACACAAATTCCACTTGGCTCACCAAATTTTGTTCTTCTAGGTTGAAGCGTTCATCTACAGTAGTAGTTTTTATATTTAGTTTTCCCACTGTTCTCTCTTATATATGTAGATGAATTTGGAACTCAAAATTCAACATGGTTAGTAGAAGCTCTTTGAAACTTGACAAAATAAAGGAGTTCTCAGTTATGTCTCCATGGTTTGTTTTATCTTTAAGTAGCCCTATGTACAGACTGTGGAAAAGCACTTTCACTGAGAGGGGTTGCCAACCTTCTAAGAATTAACGAGTTTCCGAAATACCTGCAAATATTTTTTCACCCAATCTTGATGATACTTGATGGTAGTGATCAGTACACAAATTCCACTTGGCTCACCAAATTTTGTTCTTCTAGGTTGAAGCGTTCATCTACAGTAGTAGTTTTTATATTTAGTTTTCCCACTGTTCTCTCTTATATATATAGATGAATTTGGAACTCAAAATTCAACATGGTTAGTAGAAGCTCTTTGAATCTTGACAAATAAAGGAGTTCTCAGTTTTGTCTCTATGGTGTGTTTCCTCTTCAAGTAGCCCTAGGCACAGACTGTGGAACAGCACTCTCATCGAGAGGGGTTGCCAAGCTTCTAAGAATTAACGAGTTTCATAAATACCTGCAAATATTTTTTCACTCAATCTTGATGATACATTGTGGTAATGATCAGTACACAAATCCCACTTGGCTCACCAAATTTTGTTCTTCTAGGTTGAAGCGTTCGTCTACAGTAGTAGTTTTTATATTTAGATTTCCATCTGCTCTCACCTACATTGATAGATGAATTTGGAACCATAAATCCAACATGGTTTGTAGTAGCTCTTTGAAACTTGACAAAATAAAGGAGTTCTCAGTTTTGTCTCTATGGTTTGTTTCCTCTTTAAGTAGCCCTAAGCACAGACTGAGTAAAAGCACTTTCATTGAGAGGGGTTGCCTACCTTCTAAGAATTAACAAGTTTCCGAAATACGAGCGAACACTTTTTCACCCAATCTTGATGATACTTGGTGGTAATGATCAGTACATAAATCCCACTTGGTTCACCAAATTTTGTTCTTCTAGGTTGAAGCGTTCGTCTACAGTAGTAGTTTTTATATTTAGGTTTCCATCTGCTCTCTCCTATATAGATAGATGAATTTGGAACTCTAAATCGAACATGGTTTGTAGTAGCTCTTTGAAACTTGACAAAATAAAGGAGTGCTCAGTTATGTCTCTATGCTTTGTTTCCTCTTTAAGTAGTCCTATGCACAGACTGTGGAAAAGCACTTTCATTGAGAGGGGTTGCCAAGCTTCTAAGAATTAACGAGTTTCCGAAATACCAGCAAATATTTTTTCACCCAATCTTGAGGATACTTGGTGGTAATGAACAGTATCAAATCCCACTTGGCTCACCAAATTTTGTTCTTCTAGGTTGAAGCATTCGTCTACAGTAGCAGTTTTTATATTTAGGTTTCCCTCTGTTCTCTCCTGTATTGATAGATGAATTTGGAAATCTATATCCAACATGGTTCCTAGTAGCTCTTTGAAACTTGACAAAATAATGGAGTTCTCAGTTTTGTCTCTATGGTTTGTTTCTTCTTCACGTATCCCTAGGCTCAGACTGTGGAAAAGCACTTTCATTGAGAGGGTTGCCAAGCTTCTAAGAATTAACGAATTTCTGAAATACCAGCAAATATTTTTTTCACCCAATCTTGATGATACTTGGTGGTAATGATCAGTACACAAGTCTCATTTGGCTCACCAAATTTTGTTCTTCTAGGTTGAAGCGTTCGTCTATAGTAGCAGTTTTTATATTTAGGATTCCCTCTTCTCTCCTATATAGATAGATGAATTTGGAACTCTAAATCCAACATGGTTTGTAGTAGCTCTTTGAAACTTGACAAAATAAAGGAGTTCTCAGTTTTGTCTCGATGGTTTGTTTCCTCTTCAAATAGCCCTCAGCACAGACTGTGGAAAAGCACTTTCATTGAGAGAAGTTTCCAAGCTTCTAAGAATTAACGATTTTCCGAAATACCAGGAAATATTTTTTCTCCCGATCTTGATGATACTTGGTGGTAATGATTAGTACACAAATCCCACTTGGCTCACCAAATTTTGTTCTTCTAGGTTGAAGCGTTCGTGTACAGTAGCAGTTTTTATATTTAGGTTTCCATCTGCTCTCTCCTATATAGATAGATGAATTTGGAACTCTAAATCCAACATGGTTTGTAGTAGCTCTTTGAAACTTGACAAAATAAAGGAGTGCTCAGTTTTGTCTCTATGATTTGTTTCCTCTTTAAGTAGCCCTATGCACAGACTGTGTAAAAGCACTTTCATTGAGAGGGGTTGTCAAGATTCTAAGAATTAACGCATTTCCGAAATACCAGCAAATATTTTTTCACCCAATCTTGATGATACTGTGTGGTAATGATCAGTACACAAATCCCACTTGGCTCACCAAATTTTGTTCTTCTAGGTTGAAGCGTTCGTCTACAGTAGCAGTTTTTATATTTAGGTTTCCTCTGCTCTCTCCTATATAGATAGATGAATTTGGAACTCTAAATTAAACATGGTTCGTCGTAGCTCTTTGAAACTTGAAAAAATAAAGGAGTTCTCAGTTTTGTCTCTATGGTTTGTTTCCACTTAAAGTAGCCCTAGGCACAGACTGGGAAAAGCAATTTCATTGAGAGGGGTTGCCAAGCTTCTAAGAATTAATGAGTTTCCCAAATACCAGCAAATATTTTTCACCCAATCTTGATGATACTTGGTGGTAATGATCAGGACACAAATCCCACTTGGCTCACCAAATTGTGTTCTTCTATTTTGAAGCGTTCATCTACAGTAGTAGTTTTTATATTTTGTTTTCCCACTGTTATCCCCTATATAGATAGATGAAGTTGGAACACTAAATCCAACATGGTTTGTAGTAGCTCTTTGAAACTTTACAAAATAAAGGAGTTCTCAGTTTTGTCTCTATGGTTTGTTTCCTCTTCAAGTAGCCTTCAGCACAGATTGTTTAAAAGAACTTTCATTGAGAGGGGTTGCCAAGCTTCTAAGAATTAATGAGTTTCCGAAATACCAGCAAATATTTTTTCACCCGATCTTGATGATACTTGGTGGTAATGATTAGTACACAAATCCCAATTGGCTCACGTAATTTTGTACTTCTAGGTTGAAGCGTTCGTGTACAGTAGCAGTTTTTATATTTAGGTTTCCTTCTGTTCTCTCCTATATAGATAGATGAATTTGGAACTCTAAATCCAACATGGTTTGTAGTAGCTCTTTGAAACTTGACAAAATAAAGGAGTTCTCAGTTTTGTCTCTATGGTTTGTTTCCTCTTCAAGTAGCCCTAGGCACAGACTGTAGAAAAGCAATTTCATTGAGAGGGGTTGCCAAGCTTCCAAGAATTAACGAGTTTCCAAAATACCAGCAAATATTTTTTCACCCAATCTTGATGATACTTGGTGGTAATGATCAGTACACAAATCCCACTTGGCTCACCAAATTTTGTTCTTCTAGGTTGAAGCGTTCGTCTACAGTAGCAGTTTTTATATTTAGGTTTCCTCTGCTCTCTCCTATATAGATAGATGAACTTGGAACTCTAAATCCAACATGGTTCGTAGTAGCTCTTTGAAACTTGACAAAATAAAGGAGTTCTCAGTTTTGTCTCTATGGTTTGTTTCCTCTTCATAGCCCTAGGCAAAGACTGTTTCAAAGCACTTTCATTGAGAGGGGTTGTCAAGCTTCTAAGAATTAACGCATTTCCGAAATACCTGCAAATATTTTTTCACCCAATCTTGATGATACTTGGTTTTAATGATCAGTACACAAATCCCACTTGGCTCACCAAATTTTGTTCTTCTAGGTTGAAGCGTTCGTCTACAGTAGCATTTTTTATATTTAGGTTTTTCTCTGCTCTCTCCTATATAGATAGATAAATTTGGAACTCTAAATCCAACATGGTTTGTAGTAGCTCTTTGAAACTTGACAAAATAAAGGAGTTCTCAGTTTTGTCTCTATGGTTTGTTTCCTCTTCAAGTAGTCCTAGGCACAGATTCTGGAAAAGCACTTTCATTGAGAGGGGTTGCCAACCTTCTAAGAATTAACGCGTTTCCAAAATACCTGCAAATATTTTTTCACCTAATCTTGAGGATACTTGGTGGTAATGATCAGTACACAAATCCCACTTGGCTCACCAAATTTTGTTCTTCTAGCTTCAAGCGTTCGTCTACAGTAGCAGTTTTTATATTTATATTTCCATCGGCTCTCTCCTATATAGATAGATGAATTTGGAACTCTAAATCCAACATGGTTTGTAGTAGCTCTTTGAGACTTGACAAAATAAAGGAGTTCTCAGTTTTGTCTCTATGGTTTGTTTCCTCTTCAAATAGCCCTCAGCACAGACTGTGGAAAAGCACTTTCATTGAGAGAAGTTTCCAAGCTTCTAAGAATTAACGAGTTTCCGAAATACCAGAAAATATTTTTTCACCCAATCTTGATGATACTTGGTGGTAATGATCAGTACACAAATCCCACTTGGCTCACCAAATTTTGTTCTTCTAGGTTGAAGTGTTCGTCTACAGAATCAGTTTTTATATTTAGGCTTCCCTCTGCTCTGTCCTATATAGATAGATGAATTTGGAACTCTAAATCCAACATGGTTTTTAGTAGCTCTTTGAATCTTCACAAAATAAAGGAGTTCTCAGTTTTGTCTCTATGGTTTGTTTCCTCTTCAAGTAGCCCTAGGCACATACTGTGTAAAAGCACTTTCATTGATAGGGTTTCCAACCTTCTAAGAATTAACGAGTTTCCGAAATACCAGCAAATATTTTTTCACCCAATCTTGATGATACTTGGTGGTAATGATCAATACACAAATCCCACTTGGCTAACCAGATTTTGTTCTTCTAGGTTGAAGCGTTCGTCTACAGTAGCAGTTTTTATATTTAGGATTCCCTCTGCTCTCTCCTATATAGATAGATGAATTTGGAACTCTAAATCCAACATGGTTCGTAGTAGCTCTTTGAAACTTGACAAAATAAAGGAGTTCTCAGTTTTGTCTAAATAGTTTGTTTCCTCTTTAAGTAGCCCTAAGCACCGACTGTAGAAAAGCACTTTCATTGAGAGGGGTTGTCAAGCTTCTAAGAATTAACGCATTTCCGAAATACCTGCAAATATTTTTTTACCCAATCTTGATGATACTTGGTTTTAATGATCAGTACACAAATCCCACTTGGCTCACCAAATTTTGTTCTTCTAGGTTGAAGCGTTCGTCTACAGTAGCAGTTTTTATATTTAGGTTTCCCTCTGTTCTCTCCTATATAGATAGATGAATTTGGAACTCTAAATCCAACATGGTTTGTAGTAGCTCTTTGAAACTTGACAAAATAAAGGAGTTCTCAGTTTTGTCTCTATGGTTTGTTTCCTCATCAAGTAGTCCTAGGCACAGACAGTGGAAAAGCACTGTCATTGAGAGGGGTTGCCAAGCTTCTAAGAATTAACGAGTTTCTGAAATACCAGCAAATATTTTTTTCACCCAATCTTGATGATACTTGGTGGTAATGATCAGTACACAAGTCTCATTTGGCTCACCAAATTTTGTTCTTCTAGGTTGAAGCGTTCGTCTATAGTAGCAGTTTTTATATTTAGGATTCCCTCTTCTCTCCTATATAGATAGATGAATTTGGAACTCTAAATCCAACATGGTTTGTAGTAGCTCTTTGAAACTTGACAAAATAAAGGAGTTCTCAGTTTTGTCTCGATGGTTTGTTTCCTCTTCAAATAGCCCTCAGCACAGACTGTGGAAAAGCACTTTCATTGAGAGAAGTTTCCAAGCTTCTAAGAATTAACGATTTTCCGAAATACCAGGAAATATTTTTTCACCCGATCTTGATGATACTTGGTGGTAATGATTAGTACACAAATCCCACTTGGCTAACCAAATTTTGTTCTTCTAGGTTGAAGCGTTCGTGTACAGTAGCAGTTTTTATATTTAGGTTTCCATCTGCTCTCTCCTATATAGATAGATGAATTTGGAACTCTAAATCCAACATGGTTTGTAGTAGCTCTTTGAAACTTGACAAAATAAAGGAGTGCTCAGTTTTGTCTCTATGCTTTGTTTCCTCTTTAAGTAGCCCTATGCACAGACTGTGTAAAAGCACTTTCATTGAGAGGGGTTGTCAAGATTCTAAGAATTAACGTGTTTCCGAAATACCAGCAAATATTTTTTTACCCAATCTTGATGATACTTGGTGGTAATGATCAGTACACAAATCCCACTTGGCTCACCAAATTTTGTTCTTCTAGGTTGAAGCGTTCGTCTACAGTAGCAGTTTTTATATTTAGGTTTCCTCTGCTCTCTCCTATATAGATAGATGAACTTGGAACTCTAAATCCAACATGGTTCGTAATAGCTCTTTGAAACTTGACAAAATAAAGGAGTTCTCAGTTTTGTCTCTATGGTTTGTTTCCTCTTCATAGCCCTAGGCAAAGACTGTTTCAAAGCACTTTCATTGAGAGGGGTTGTCAAGCTTCTAAGAATTAACACATTTCCGAAATACCTGCAAATATTTTTTCACCCAATCTTGAGGATACTTGGTGGTAATGATCAGTACACAAATCCCACTTGGCTCACCAAATTTTGTTCTTCTAGCTTGAAGCGTTCGTCTACAGTAGCAGTTTTTATATTTAGGTTTCCTCTGCTCTCTCCTATATAGATAGATGAACTTGGAACTCTAAATCCAACATGGTTCGTAGTAGCTCTTTGAAACTTGACAAAATAAAGGAGTTCTCAGTTTTGTCTCTATGGTTTGTTTCCTCTTCATTGCCCTAGGCAAAGACTGTGGAAAAGCACTTTCATCGAGAGGGGTTGCCAAGCTTCAATGAATTAACGAGTTTCCCAAATATCAACAAATATTTTTCACCCAATCTTGGTGATACTTGGTGGTAATGATCAGTACACAAATCCCACTTGGCTCACCAAATTTTGTTCTTCTAGGTTGAATTGTTCATCTACAGAAGCAGTTTTTATATTTAGGATTCCGTCTGCTCTGTCCTATATAGATAGATGAATTTGGAACTCTAAATCCAACATGGTTCGTAGTATCTCTTTGAATCTTCACAAAATAAAGGAGTTCTCAGTTTTGTCTCTATGGTTTGTTTCCTCTTCAAGTAGACCTAAGCACAGACTGTGGAAAAGCACTTTCATTGAGAGGCGTTGTCAAGAATCTAAGAATTAACGCATTTCCGAAATACCAGCAAATATTTTTTCACCCAATCTTGATGAAACTTGGTGGTAATGATCAGTACACAAATCCCACTTGGCTCACCAAATTTTGTTCTTCTAGGTGAAGCGTTCATCTACTGTAGTAGTTTTTATATTTAGTTTTCCCTCTGTTCTCTCCTATATAGATAGATGAATGTGGATCTCTAAATCCAACATGGTTTGTAGTAGCTCTTTGAAACTTGACAAAATAAAGGAGTTCTCAGTTTTGTCTCTATGGTTTGTTTCCTCTTTAAGTAGCCCTAAGCCCAGACTGTGGAAAAGCACTTTCATTGAGAGGGGTTGTCAATCTTCTAAGAATTAACGAGTTTCCGAAATACCAGCAAATATTTTTTCACCCAATCTTGATGATACTTGGTGGTAATGATCTGTACACAAATCCCACTTGGCTCACCAAATTTTGTTGTTCTAGGTTGAAGCGTTCATCTACAGAAGCAGTTTTTATATTTAGGATTCCCTCTGCTCTGTCCTAAATAGATAGATGAATTTGGAACTCTAAATCAAACATGGTTCGTAGTAGCTCTTTGAAACTTGACAAAATAAAGGAGTGCTCAGTTTTGTCTCTATGCTTTGTTTCCTCTTTAAGTAGCCCTATGCACAGACTGTGTAAAAGCACTTTCATTGAGAGGGGTTGTCAAGATTCTAAGAATTAACGCGTTTCCGAAATACCAGCAAATATTTTTTTACCCAATCTTGATGATACTTGGTGGTAATGATCAGTACACAAATCCCACTTGGCTCACCACATTTTGTTCTTCTAGGTTGAAGCGTTCGTCTACAGTAGCAGTTTTTATATTTAGGTTTCCTCTGCTCTCTCCTATATAGATAGATGAACTTGGAACTCTAAATCCAACATGGTTCGTAGTAGCTCTTTGAAACTTGACAAAATAAAGGAGTGCTCAGTTTTGTCTCTATGGTTTGTTTCCTCTTCATAGCCCTAGGCAAAGACTGTTTCAAAGCACTTTCATTGAGAGGGGTTGTCAAGCTTCTAAGAATTAATGCATTTCCGAAATACCAGCAAATATTTTTTCACCCAATCTTGATGAAACTTGGTGGTAATGATTAGTACACAAATCCCACTTGGCTCACGAAATTTTGTTCTTCTCGGTTGAAGCGTTCGTGTACAGTAGCACTTTTTATTATTAGGTTTCCTTATGTTCTCTCCTATATAGATAGATGAATTTCGAACTCTAAATCCAACATGGTTTGTAGTAGCTCTTTGAAACTTGACAAAATAAAGGAGTTCTCAGTTTTGTCTCTATGGTTTGTTTCCTCTTCAAGTAGCCCTAGGCACAGACTGTGGAAAAGCACTTTCATTGAGAGGGGTTGCCAACCTTCTAAGAATTAACGAGTTTCCGAAATACCTGCAAATATTTTTTCACCCAATCTTGATGATACTTGGTGGTAATGATCAGTACACAAATCCCACTTGGCTCACCAAATTTTGTTCTTCTAGGTTGAACCGTTCGTCTACAGTAGCAGTTTTTATATTTAGATTTCCATCTGCTCAATCCTATATAGATAGATGAATTTGGAACTCTAAATCCAACATGGTTTGTAGTAGCTCTTTGAATCTTCACAAAATAAAGGAGTTCTCAGTTTTGTCTCTATGGTTTGTTTCCTCTTCAAGTAGCCCTATGCACAGACTGTGGAAAAGCACTTTCACTGAGAGGGGTTGCCAACCTTCTAAGAATTAACGAGTTTCCGAAATACCTGCAAATATTTTTTCAACCAATCTTGATGATACTTGGTGGTAATGATCAGTACACAAATCCCACTTGGCTCACCAAATTTTGTTCTTCTAGGTTGAAGCGTTCGTCTACAGTAGCAGTTTTTATATTTAGGTTTCCCTCTGTTCTCTCCTATACAGATAGATGAATTTGGAAATCTAAATCCAACATGGTTCGTAGTAGCTCTTTGAAACTTGAAAAAATAAAGGAGTTCTCAGTTTTGTCTCTATGGTTTGTTTCCTCTTCCTAGCCCTAGGCACAGACTGTGGAAAAGAACTTTCATTGAGAGGGGTTGCCAAGCTTCTAAGAATTAACGAGTTTCCCAAATACCAGCAAATATTTTTTTCACCCAATCTTGATGATACTTGGTGGTAATGATCAGTACACAAATTTCACTTGGCTCACCAAATTTTGTTCTTCTAGGTTGAAGCGTTCATCTACAGTAGTAGTATTTATATTTAGTTTTTTCTCTGTTCTCTCCTATATAGATAGATGAATTTGGAACTCTAAATCCAACATGGTTTGTAGTAGCTCTTTGAAACTTTACAAAATAAAGGAGGTCTTAGTGTTGTCTCCATGGTTTGTTTCCCCTTCAAGTAGCCCTCAGCACAGACTGTGGAAAAGCACTTTCATCGAGAGGGGTTGCCAAGCTTCTAAGAATTAACGATTTTCCGAAATACCAGCAAATATTTTTTCACCCGATCTTGATGATACTTGGTGGTAATGATTAGTACACAAATCCCACTTGGCTCACGAAATTTTGTTCTTCTCGGTTGAAGCGTTCGTGTACAGTAGCAGTTTTTATATTTTGTTTTCCCTCTGTTCTCTCCTATATAGATAGATGAATTTGGAACTCTAAATCCAACATGGTTTGTAGTAGCTCTTTGAAACTTGACAAAATAAAGGAGTTCTCAGTTTTGTCTCTATGGATTGTTTCCTCTTCAAGTAGCCTTAGGCACAGACTGTGGAAAAGCACTTTCATTGAGATGGGTTGCAAAGTTTCTAAGAATTAACGAGTTTCCGAATTACGAGCAAACACTTTTTCACCCAATCTTGATGATACTGTGTGGTAATGATCAGTACACAAATCCCACTTGGCTCACCAAATTTTGTTCTTCTAGGTTGAAGCGTTCGTCTACAGTAGCAGTTTTTATATTTAGGTTTCCTCTGCTCTCTCCTATATAGATAGATGAATTTGGAACTCTAAATTAAACATGGTTCGTCGTAGCTCTTTGAAACTTGAAAAAATAAAGGAGTTCTCAGTTTTGTCTCTATGGTTTGTTTCCTCTTCAAGTAGCCCTAGGCACAGACTTGGAAAAGCACTTTCATTGGGAGGGGTTGCCAAGCTTCTAAGAATTAACGAGTTTCCGAAATACCAGCAAATACTTTTTCACCCAATCTTGATGATACTTGGTGGTAATGATTTGTACACAAGTCCCACTTGGCTCAGCAAATTTTGTTCTTCTAGGTTGAAGCGTTCGTCTACAGTATCGGTTTTTATATTTAGTTTTCCCTCTGTTCTCTCTTATATACATAGATGAATTTGGAACTCTAAATCCAACAGGGTTTGTAGTATCTCTTTGAAACTTGACAAAATAAAGGAGTTCTCAGTTTTGTCTCTATGGTTTGTTTCCTCTTAAATAGCCCTAGGCACAGACTGTGGAAAAGCACTTTCATCGAGAGGGGTTGCCAAGCTTCTAAGAATTAACGAGTTTCCGACATACCAGCAAATATTTTTTTACGCAATCTTGATGATACTTGGTGGTAATGATCAGTACACAAATCCCACTTGGCTCACCAAATTTTGTTCTTATAGGTTGAAGCGTTCGTGTACAGTAGCAGTTTTTATATTTAGGTTTCCTTCTGTTCTCTCCAATATAGATAGATGAATTTGGAACTCTAAATCAAACATGGTTTGGAGTAGCTCTTTGAAACTTGACAAAATAAAGGAGTTCTCAGTTTTGTCTCTATGGTTTGTTTCCTCTTCAAGTAGCCCTAAGCACTGAATGTGGAATAGCACTTTCATTGAGAGGGGTTGCCAAACTTCTAAGAATAAAAGAGTTTCCGAAATACCTGCAAATATTTTTTCACCCAATATTGATGATACTTGGTGGTAATGATCAGTACACAAATCCCACGTGGCTCACCAAACTTTGTTCTTCTAGGTTGAAGCGTTCGTCTACAGAAGCAGTTTTTATATTTAAGATTCCCTCTGCTCTGTCCTATATAGATAGATGAATTTGCAACTCTAAATCCAACACGGTTCGTAGTAGCTCTTTGAAACTTCACAAAATAAAGGACTTCTCAGTTTTGTCTCTACGGTTTGTTTCCTCTTCAAGTAGCCCTAAGCACAGACTGTTGAAAAGCACTTTCATAGAGAGGGGTTGTCAAGCTTCTAAGAATTAACAGGTTTCCGAAATACCAGCATATATATTTTCACCCAATCTTGATGATACTTGGTGGTAATGATCAGTACACAAATCCCACTTGGCTCACCAAATTTTGTTCTTCTAGGTTGAAGCGTTCGTCTACAGTAGCAGTTTTTATATTTATATTTCCATCTGCTCTCTCCTATATAGATAGATGAATTTGGAACTCTAAATCCAACATGGTTTGTAGTAGCTCTTTGAAACTTGACAAAATAAAGGAGTTCTCAGTTTTGTCTCTATGGTTTGTTTCCTCTTTAAGTAGCCCTAAGCACAGACTGTGGAAAAGCACTTTCATTGAGATTGATTGCCAAGCTTCTAAGAATTAACGAGTTTCCGAAATACGAGCAAACACTTTTTCACCCAATCTTGATGATACTTTGTGGTAATGATCAGTACACAAATCCCACTTGGCTCACCAAATTTTGTTCTTCTAGGTTGAAGCGTTCATCTACAGTAGTAGTTTTTATATTTAGTTTTCCCACTGTTCTCTCTTATATATATAGATGAATTTGGAACTCAAAATTCAACATGGTTAGTAGAAGCTCTTTGAAACTTGACAAAATAAAGGAGTTCTCAGTTTTGCCTCTATGGTTTGTTTTCTCTTTAATTAGCCCTATGCACAGACTGTGGAAAAGCACTTTCACTGAGAGGGGTTGCCAACCTTCTAAGAATTAACGAGTTTCCGAAATACCTGCAAATATTTTTTCAACCAATCTTGATGATACTTGGTGGTAATGATCAGTACACAAATCCCACTTGGCTCACCAAATTTTGTTCTTCTAGGTTGAAGCGTTCGTCTACAGTAGCAGTTTTTATATTTAGGT
>NW_027515116.1:71760-93887 GCF_048772815.1 Callospermophilus lateralis
AACTCTAAATCCAACATGGTTTGTAGTAGCTCTTTGAAACTTGACAAAATAAAGGAGTTCTCAGTTTTGTCTCAATGGTTTGTTTCCTCCTCAAGTAGCCCTAGGCGAAGACTGTGGAAAAGCACTTTCATTGAGAGTGGTTGCCAAGCTTCTATGAAATTACAAGTTTCCGAAATACCAGCAAATATTTTTTCACCCAATCTTGATGATACTTGGTGGTAATGATCAGTACACAAATCCCACTTGGCTCACCAAATTTTGTTCTTCTAGTTTGAAGCTTTCGTCTACAGTATCAGTTTTTATATTTAGGTTTCCCTCTGTTCTCTCATATATAGATAGATGAATTTGGAACTCTAAATCCAACATGGTTTGTAGTAGCTCTTTGAAACTTGACAAAATAAAGGAGTTCTCAGTTTTGTCTCTATGGTTTGTTTCCTCTTCATGTAGCCCTAGGCACAGACTGTGGAAAAGCACTTTCATTGAGAGGGGTTGCCAAGCTTCTAAGAAATAACGGGTTTCCGAAATACCAGCAAATATTTTTTCACCCAATCTTGATGATACTTGGTGGTAATGATCAGTACACAAATCCCACTTGGCTCACCAAATTTTGTTCTTCTAGGTTGAAGCGTTCGTCTACAGTAGCAGTTTTTATATTTAGGTTTCCCTCTGTTCTCTCCTATATAGATAGATGAATTTGGAACTCTAAATCCAACATGGTTTGTAGTAGCTCTTTGAAACTTGACAAAATAAAGGAGTTCTCAGTTTTGTCTCTATGGTTTGTTTTCTCTTCAAGTAGCCGTAGTCACAGACTGAGGAAAAGCACTTTCATTGAGAGGGGTTGCCAAGCTTCTAAGAAATTACGAGTTTCCGAAATACCAGCAAATATTTTTTCACGCAATCTTGATGATACTTGTTGCTAATGATCAGTACACAAATCCCACTTGACTCACCAAATTTTGCTCTTCTAGGTTGAAGCGTTCGTCTACAGTAGCAGTTTTTATATCTAGGTTACACTCTGTTCTCTCGTATATAGATATATGAATTTGGAACTCTAAATCCAACATGGTTTGTTGTAGCTCTTTGAAACTTGACAAAATAAAGGAGTTGTCAGTTTTGTTTCTATGGGTGGTTTCTTCTTCAAGTAGCCCTAGGCACAGACTGTGGAAAAGCACTTTCATTGAGAGGGGTTGCCAAGCTTCTAAGAAATAACGAGTTTCCGAAATACCAGCAAATATTTTTTCAGCCAATCTTGATGATACTTGTTGCTGATGATCAGTACACAAATCCCACTTGGCTCACCAAATTCTGTTCTTCTAGGTTGAACCGTTCATCTACAGTAGCAGTTTTTATATTTAATTTCCCTGTGTTCTCTCCTATATAGATACATGAATTTGGAACCCTAAATCCAACATGGTTTGTAGTAGCTCTTTGAAACTTGACAAAATAAAGGAGTTCTCAGTTTTGTCTCTATGGTTTGTTTCCTCTTCAAGTAGCCGTAGTCACAGACTGAGGAAAAGCACTTTCATTGAGAGGGGTTGCCAAGCTTCTAAGAAATTACGAGTTTCCGAAATACCAGCAAATATTTTTTCACCCAATCTTGATGATACTTGTTGCTAATGATCAGTACACAAATCCCACTTGACTCACCAAATTTTGCTCTTCTAGGTTGAAGCGTTCGTCTACAGTAGCAGTTTTTATATCTAGGTTACCCTCTGTTCTCTCCTATATAGATATATGAATTTGGAACTCTAAATCCAACATGGTTTGTAGTAGCTCTTTGAAACTTGACATAATAAAGGAGTTGTCAGTTTTGTTTCTATGGTTTGTTTCCTCTTCAAGTAGCCCTAGTCACAGTCTGTGGAAAAGCACTTTCATTGAGAGGGGTTGCCAAGCTTCTAAGAATTAACGAGTTTACGAAATACCAGCAAATATTTTTTCAGCCAATCTTGATGATACTTGTTGCTGATGATCAGTACATAAATCCCACTTGGCTCACCAAATTCTGTTCTTCTAGGTTGAAGCGTTCATCTACAGTAGCAGTTTTTATATTTAGGTTTCCCTCTGTTCTCTCATATATAGATAGATGAATTTGGAACTCTAAATCCAACATGGTTTGTAGTAGCTCTTTGAAACTTGACAAAATAAAGGAGTTCTCAGTTTTGTCTCTATGGTTTGTTTCCTCTTCAAGTAGCCCTAGGCACAGACTGTGGAAAAGCACTTTAATTGAGAGGGGTATCCAAGCTTCTAAGAAATTACATGTTTCCGAAATACCAGCAAATATTTTTTCACCCAATCTTGTTGATACTTGGTGGTAATGATCAGTACACAAATCCCACTTGGCTCACCAAATTTTGTTCTTCTACATTGAAGCGTTCGTCTACAGTAGCAGTTTTTATATTTAGGTTTCCCTCTCTTCTCTCCTATATAGATATATGAATTTGGAACTCTAAATCCAACATGGTTTGCAGTAGCTCTTTGAAACTTGACAAAATAAAGGAGTTCTCAGTTTTGCCTCAATGGTTTGTTTCCTCCTCAAGTAGCCCTAGGCACAGACTGTGGAAAAGCACTTTCATTGAGAGTGGTCGCCAAGCTTCTAAGAAATTACAAGTTTCCGAAATACCAGCATATATTTTTTCACCCAATCTTGATGATACTTGGTGGTAATGATCAGTACACAAATCCCACTTGGCTCACCAAATTTTGTTCTTCTAGTTTAAAGCTTTCGTCTACAGTAGCAGTTTTTATATTTAGGTTTCCCTCTGTTCTCTCCTATATAGATAGATGAATTTGGAACTCTAAATCCAACATGGTTTGTAGTGGCTCTTTGAAACGTGACAAAATAAAGGAGTTCTCTGTTTTGTCTCTATGGTTTGTTTCGTATTCAAGTAGCCCTAGGCACAGACTGTGGAAGCACTTACATTGAGATGGGTTGTCAAGCTTCTAAGAAATAACGGTTTCCAAAATACCAGCAAATATTTTTTCACCCAGTCTTGATGATACTTTGTGGTAATGATCAGTACACAAATCCCACTTGGCTCACCAATTTTGTTCTTCTAGGTTGAAGCGTTCGTCTACAGTAGCAGTTTTTATATTTAGGTTTCCCTCTGTTCTCTCCTGTATAGATAGATGAATTTGGAACTCTAAATCCAACATGGTTTGTACTAGCACTTTGAAACTTGAAAAATAAAAGCGTTCTCAGTTTTGTCTCTATGGATTGTTTCCTCTTCTCTTAGCCCTAAGCACAGACTGTGGAAAAGCACTTTCATTGAGAGGGGTTGCCAAGCTTCTAAGAAATAACGAGTTTCCGAAACACCAGCAAATATTTTTTCACCCAATATTGATGATACTTGTTGCTAATGATCAGTACACAAATCCCACTTGGCTCACCAAATTTTGTTCTTCTAGTTTGAAGCTTTCGTCTACAGTAGGGGTTTTTATATTTAGGTTTCCCTCTGTTCTCTCCTATATAGATAGATGAATTTGGAACTCTAAATCCAACATGGTTTGTAGTAGCTCTTTGAAACTTGACAAAATAAAGGAGTTCTCAGTTTTGTCTCTATGGTTTGTTTCCTCGTCAAGTAGCCCTACGCACAGACTGTGGAAAAGCACTTTCATTGAGAGGGGTTGTCAAGCTTCTAAGAAATAACGGGTTTCCGAAATACCAGCAAATATTTTTTCACCCAATCTTGATGATACTTGGTGGTAATGATCAGTACACAAATCCCACTTGGCTCACCAAATTTTGTTCTTCTAGGTTGAAGCGTTCGTCTACAGTTGCAGTTTTTATATTTAGGTTTCCCTCTGTTCTCTCCTATATAGATAGATGAATTTGGAACTCTAAATCCAACATGGTTTGTAGTAGCTCTTTGAAACTTGACAAAATAAAGGAGTTCTCAGTTTTGTCTCTATGGTTTGTTTCCTCTTCAAGTAGTCGTAGTCACAGACTGAGGAAAAGCACTTTCATTGAGAGGGGTTGCCAAGCTTCTAAGAAATTACGAGTTTCCGAAATACCAGCAAATATTTTTTCACGCAATCTTGATGATACTTGTTGCTAATGATCAGTACACAAATCCCACTTGACTCACCAAATTTTGCTCTTCTAGGTTGAAGCGTTCGTCTACAGTAGCAGTTCTTATATCTAGGTTACCCTCTGTTCTCTCGTATATAGATATATGAATTTGGAACTCTAAATCCAACATGGTTTGTAGTAGCTCTTTGAAACTTGACAAAATAAAGGAGTTCTGAGATTTGTCTCTGTGGTTTGTTTCCTCTTCAAGTAGCCCTAGGCACAGACTGAGGAAAACCACTTTCATTGAGAGGGATTGCCACGCTTCTAAGAAATAACGAGTTTCCGAAATACCAGCAAATATTTTTTCACCCAATCTTGATGATACTTGTTGCTAATGATCAGTACACAAATCCCATTTGGCTCACCAAATTTTGTTCTTCTAGGTTGAAGCGTTCGTCTACAGTAGCAGATTTTATATTTAGGTTTCTCTCTGTTCTCTCCTATATAGATAGATGAATTTGGAACTCTAAATCCAACATGGTTTGTAGTGGCTCTTTGAAACGTGACAAAATAAAGGAGTTCTCTCTTTTGTCTCTATGGTTTGTTTCGTCTTCAAGTAGCCCTAGGCACAGACTGTGGAAGCACTTACATTGAGATGGGTTGTCAAGCTTCTAAGAAATAACGGTTTCCAAAATACCAGCAAATATTTTTTCACCCAGTCTTGATGATACTTTGTGGTAATGATCAGTACACAAATCCCACTTGGCTCACCAATTTTGTTCTTCTAGGTTGAAGCGTTCGTCTACAGTAGCAGTTTTTATATTTAGGTTTCCCTCTGTTCTCTCCTGTATAGACAGATGAATTTGGAACTCTAAATCCAACATGGTTTGTACTAGCTCTTTGAAACTTGAAAAATAAAAGCGTTCTCAGTTTTGTCTCTATGGATTGTTTCCTCTTCTCTTAGCCCTAAGCACAGACTGTGGAAAAGCACTTTCATTGAGAGGGGTTGCCAAGCTTCTAAGAAATAACGAGTTTCCGAAACACCAGCAAATGTTTTTTCACCCAATATTGATGATACTTGTTGCTGATGATCAGTACACAAATCCCACTTGGCTCACCAAATTCTGTTCTTCTAGGTTGAAGCGTTCATCTACAGTAGCAGTTTTAATATTTAGGTTTCCCTCTGTTCTCTCATATATAGATAGATGAATTTGGAACTCTAAATCCAACATGGTTTGTAGTAGCTTTTGAAACTTCACAAAATAAAGGAATTCTGAGTTTTATCTCTGTTGTTTGTTTCCTCTTCAAGTAGCCCTAGGCACAGACTGTGGAAAACCACTTTCATTGAGAGGGGTTGCCACGCTTCTAAGAAATAACGAGTTTCCGAAATACCAGCAAATATTTTTTGACCCAATCTTGATGATATTTGGTGGTAATGATCAGTACACAAATCCCACTTGGCTCACCAAATTCTGTTCTTCTAGGTTGAAGCGTTCATCTACAGTAGCAGTTTTTATATTTAGGTTTCCCTCTGTTCTCTCATATATAGATAGATGAATTTGGAACTCTAAATCCAACATGGTTTGTAGTAGCTCTTTGAAACTTGACAAAATAAAGGAGTTCTCAGTTTTGTCTCTATGGTTTGTTTTGTCTTCAAGTAGCCCAAGGCACAGACTGTGGAAGCACTTTCATTGAGATGGGTTGCCAAGCTTCTAAGAAATAACGAGTTTCCGAAATACCAGCAAATATTTTTTCACCCAATCTTGATGATACTTGGTGGTAATTATCAGTACACAGATCCCACTTAGCTCACCAAATTTTGCTCTTCTAGGTTGAAGCGTTCGTCTACAGTAGCAGTTTTTATATTTAGGTTTCCCTCTGTTCTCTCCTTTATAGATAGATGAATTTGGAACTCTAAATCCAACATGGTTTGTAGTAGCTCTTTGAAACTTGACAAAATAAAGGAGTTCTCAGTTTTGTCTCAATGGTTTGTTTCCTCCTCAAGTAGCCCTAGGCGAAGACTGTGGAAAGCACTTTCATTGAGAGTGCTTGCCAAGCTTCTATGAAATTACAAGTTTCCGAAATACCAGCAAATATTTTTTCACCCAATCTTGATGATACTTGGTGGTAATGATCAGTACACAGATCCCACTTGGCTCACCAAATTTTGTTCTTCTAGTTTGAAGCTTTCGTCTACAGTATCAGTTTTTATATTTAGGATTCCCTCTGTTCTCTCCTATATAGATAGATGAATTTGGAACTCTAAATCCAACATGGTTTGTAGTAGCTCTTTGAAACTTCACAAAATAAAGGAGTTCTGAGTTTTGTCTGTGTGGTTTGTTTCCTATTCAAGTAGCCCTAGGCACAGACTGTGGAAAAGCACTTTCATTGAGAGGGGTTGCCAAGCTTCTAAGAAATGACGAGGTTCCGAAATACCAGCAAATATTTTTTCACCCAATCTTGATGATAATTGGGGGTAATGATCAGTACACAAACCCACTTGGCTCACCAAATTTTGTTCTTCTAGGTTGAAGCGTTCGTCTACACTAGCAGTTTTTATATTTAGGTTTCCCTCTGTTCTCTCCTATATAGATAGATGAATTTGGAACTCTAAATCCAAAATGGTTTGTAGTAGCTCTTTGAAACTTCACAAAATAAAGGAATTCTGAGTTTTATCTCTGTGGTTTGTTTCCTCTTCAAGTAGCCCTAGGCACAGACTGTGGAAAACCACTTTCATTGAGAGGGGTTGCCACGCTTCTAAGAAATAACGAGTTTCCGAAATACCAGCAAATATTTTTTCACCCAATCTTGATGATATTTGGTGGTAATGATCAGTACACAAATCCCACTTGGCTCACCAAATTCTGTTCTTCTAGGTTGAAGCGTTCATCTACAGTAGCAGTTTTTATATTTAGGTTTCCCTCTGTTCTCTCATATATAGATAGATGAATTTGGAACTCTAAATCCAACATGGTTTGTAGTAGCTCTTTGAAACTTGACAAAATAAAGGAGTTCTCAGTTTTGTCTCTATGGTTTGTTTTGTCTTCAAGTAGCCCAAGGCACAGACTGTGGAAGCACTTTCATTGAGATGGGTTGCCAAGCTTCTAAGAAATAACGAGTTTCCGACATACCAGCAAATATTTTTTCACCCAATCTTGATGATACTTGGTGGTAATTATCAGTACACAGATCCCACTTAGCTCACCAAATTTTGCTCTTCTAGGTTGAAGCGTTCGTCTACAGTAGCAGTTTTTATATTTAGGTTTCCCTCTGTTCTCTCCTTTATAGATAGATGAATTTGGAACTCTAAATCCAACATGGTTTGTAGTAGCTCTTTGAAACTTGACAAAATAAAGGAGTTCTCAGTTTTGTCTCAATGGTTTGTTTCCTCCTCAAGTAGCCCTAGGCGAAGACTGTGGAAAGCACTTTCATTGAGAGTGGTTGCCAAGCTTCTATGAAATTACAAGTTTCCGAAATACCAGCAAATATTTTTTCACCCAATCTTGATGATACTTGCTGGTAATGATCAGTACACAGATCCCACTTGGCTCACCGAATTTTGTTCTTCTAGTTTGAAGCTTTCGTCTACAGTATCAGTTTTTATATTTAGGTTTCCCTCTGTTCTCTCCTATATAGATAGATGAATTTGGAACTCTAAATCCAACATGGTTTGTAGTAGCTCTTTGAAACTTCACAAAATAAAGGAGTTCTGAGTTTTGTCTCTGTGGTTTGTTTCCTATTCAAGTAGCCCTAGGCACAGACTGTTTAAAAGCACTTTCATTGAGAGGGGTTGCCAAGCTTCTAAGAAATGACGAGGTTCCGAAATACCAGCAAATATTTTTTCACCCAATCTTGATGATAATTGGGGGTAATGATCAGTACACAAATCCCACTTGGCTCACCAAATTTTGTTCTTCTAGGTTGAAGCGTTCGTCTACACTAGCAGTTTTTATATTTAGGTTTCCCTCTGTTCTCTCCTATATAGATAGATGAATTTGGAACTCTAAATCCAACATGGTTTGTAGTAGATCTTTGAAACTTCTCAAAATAAAGGAGTTCTCAGTTTTGTTTCTATGGTTTGTTTCCTCCTCAATAAGCCCTAGGCACAGACTGTGGAAAAGCACTTTCATTGAGAGGGGTTGCCAAGCTTCTAAGAAATAACGAGTTTCCGTAACACCAGCAAATGTTTTTTCACCCAATATTGATGATACTTGTTGCTAATGATCAGTACACAAATCCCACTTGGCTCACCAAATTTTGTTCTTCTAGTTTGAAGCTTTCGTCTACAGTAGGGGTTTTTATATTTAGGTTTCCCTCTGTTCTCTCCTATATAGATAGATGAATTTGGAACTCTAAATCCAACATGGTTTGTAGTAGCTCTTTGAAACTTGACAAAATAAAGGAGTTCTCAGTTTTGTCTCTATGGTTTGTTTCCTCGTCAAGTAGCCCTAGGCACAGACTGTGGAAAAGCACTTTCATTGAGAGGGGTTGTCAAGCTTCTAAGAAATAACGGGTTTCCGAAATACCAGCAAATATTTTTTCACCCAATCTTGATGATACTTGGTGGTAATGATCAGTACACAAATCCCACTTGGCTCACCAAATTTTGTTCTTCTAGGTTGAAGCGTTCGTCTACAGTTGCAGTTTTTATATTTAGGTTTCCCTCTGTTCTCTCCTATATAGATAGATGAATTTGGAACTCTAAATCCAACATGGTTTGTAGTAGCTCTTTGAAACTTGACAAAATAAAGGAGTTCTCAGTTTTGTCTCTATGGTTTGTTTCCTCTTCAAGTAGCCGTAGTCACAGACTGAGGAAAAGCACTTTCATTGAGAGGGGTTGCCAAGCTTCTAAGAAATTACGAGTTTCCGAAATACCAGCAAATATTTTTTCACGCAATCTTGATGATACTTGTTGCTAATGATCAGTACACAAATCCCACTTGACTCACCAAATTTTGCTCTTCTAGGTTGAAGCGTTCGTCTACAGTAGCAGTTCTTATATCTAGGTTACCCTCTGTTCTATCGTATATAGATATATGAATTTGGAACTCTAAATCCAACATGGTTTGTAGTAGCTCTTTGAAACTTGACAAAATAAAGGAGTTCTGAGTTTTGTCTCTGTGTTTTGTTTCCTCTTCAAGTAGCCCTAGGCACAGACTGAGGAAAACCACTTTCATTGAGAGGGATTGCCACGCTTCTAAGAAATAACGAGTTTCCGAAATACCAGCAAATATTTTTTCACCCAATCTTGATGATACTTGTTGCTAATGATCAGTACACAAATCCCATTTGGCTCACCAAATTTTGTTCTTCTAGGTTGAAGCGTTCGTCTACAGTAGCAGATTTTATATTTAGGTTTCTCTCTGTTCTCTCCTATATAGATAGATGAATTTGGAACTCTAAATCCAACATGGTTTGTAGTGGCTCTTTGAAACGTGACAAAATAAAGGAGTTCTCTCTTTTGTCTCTATGGTTTGTTTCGTCTTCAAGTAGCCCTAGGCACAGACTGTGGAAGCACTTACATTGAGATGGGTTGTCAAGCTTCTAAGAAATAACGGTTTCCAAAATACCAGCAAATATTTTTTCACCCAGTCTTGATGATACTTTGTGGTAATGAACAGTACACAAATCCCACTTGGCTCACCAATTTTGTTCTTCTAGGTTGAAGCGTTCGTCTACAGTAGCAGTTTTTATATTTAGGTTTCCCTCTGTTCTCTCCTGTATAGACAGATGAATTTGGAACTCTAAATCCAACATGGTTTGTACTAGCTCTTTGAAACTTGAAAAATAAAAGCGTTCTCAGTTTTGTCTCTATGGATTGTTTCCTCTTCTCTTAGCCCTAAGCACAGACTGTGGAAAAGCACTTTCATTGAGAGGGGTTGCCAAGCTTCTAAGAAATAACGAGTTTCCGAAACACCAGCAAATGTTTTTTCACCCAATATTGATGATACTTGTTGCTGATGATCAGTACACAAATCCCACTTGGCTCACCAAATTCTGTTCTTCTAGGTTGAAGCGTTCATCTACAGTAGCAGTTTTAATATTTAGGTTTCCCTCTGTTCTCTCATATATAGATAGATGAATTTGGAACTCTAAATCCAACATGGTTTGTAGTAGCTTTTGAAACTTCACAAAATAAAGGAATTCTGAGTTTTATCTCTGTTGTTTGTTTCCTCTTCAAGTAGCCCTAGGCACAGACTGTGGAAAACCACTTTCATTGAGAGGGGTTGCCACGCTTCTAAGAAATAACGAGTTTCCGAAATACCAGCAAATATTTTTTGACCCAATCTTGATGATATTTGGTGGTAATGATCAGTACACAAATCCCACTTGGCTCACCAAATTCTGTTCTTCTAGGTTGAAGCGTTCATCTACAGTAGCAGTTTTTATATTTAGGTTTCCCTCTGTTCTCTCATATATAGATAGATGAATTTGGAACTCTAAATCCAACATGGTTTGTAGTAGCTCTTTGAAACTTGACAAAATAAAGGAGTTCTCAGTTTTGTCTCTATGGTTTGTTTTGTGTTCAAGTAGCCCAAGGCACAGACTGTGGAAGCACTTTCATTGAGATGGGTTGCCAAGCTTCTAAGAAATAACGAGTTTCCGAAATACCAGCAAATATTTTTTCACCCAATCTTGATGATACTTGGTGGTAATTATCAGTACACAGATCCCACTTAGCTCACCAAATTTTGCTCTTCTAGGTTGAAGCGTTCGTCTACAGTAGCAGTTTTTATATTTAGGTTTCCCTCTGTTCTCTCCTTTATAGATAGATGAATTTGGAACTCTAAATCCAACATGGTTTGTAGTAGCTCTTTGAAACTTGACAAAATAAAGGAGTTCTCAGTTTTGTCTCAATGGTTTGTTTCCTCCTCAAGTAGCCCTAGGCGAAGACTGTGGAAAGCACTTTCATTGAGAGTGCTTGCCAAGCTTCTATGAAATTACAAGTTTCCGAAATACCAGCAAATATTTTTTCACCCAATCTTGATGATACTTGGTGGTAATGATCAGTACACAGATCCCACTTGGCTCACCAAATTTTGTTCTTCTAGTTTGAAGCTTTCGTCTACAGTATCAGTTTTTATATTTAGGATTCCCTCTGTTCTCTCCTATATAGATAGATGAATTTGGAACTCTAAATCCAACATGGTTTGTAGTAGCTCTTTGAAACTTCACAAAATAAAGGAGTTCTGAGTTTTGTCTGTGTGGTTTGTTTCCTATTCAAGTAGCCCTAGGCACAGACTGTGGAAAAGCACTTTCATTGAGAGGGGTTGCCAAGCTTCTAAGAAATGACGAGGTTCCGAAATACCAGCAAATATTTTTTCACCCAATCTTGATGATAATTGGGGGTAATGATCAGTACACAAACCCACTTGGCTCACCAAATTTTGTTCTTCTAGGTTGAAGCGTTCGTCTACACTAGCAGTTTTTATATTTAGGTTTCCCTCTGTTCTCTCCTATATAGATAGATGAATTTGGAACTCTAAATCCAAAATGGTTTGTAGTAGCTCTTTGAAACTTCACAAAATAAAGGAATTCTGAGTTTTATCTCTGTGGTTTGTTTCCTCTTCAAGTAGCCCTAGGCACAGACTGTGGAAAACCACTTTCATTGAGAGGGGTTGCCACGCTTCTAAGAAATAACGAGTTTCCGAAATACCAGCAAATATTTTTTCACCCAATCTTGATGATATTTGGTGGTAATGATCAGTACACAAATCCCACTTGGCTCACCAAATTCTGTTCTTCTAGGTTGAAGCGTTCATCTACAGTAGCAGTTTTTATATTTAGGTTTCCCTCTGTTCTCTCATATATAGATAGATGAATTTGGAACTCTAAATCCAACATGGTTTGTAGTAGCTCTTTGAAACTTGACAAAATAAAGGAGTTCTCAGTTTTGTCTCTATGGTTTGTTTTGTCTTCAAGTAGCCCAAGGCACAGACTGTGGAAGCACTTTCATTGAGATGGGTTGCCAAGCTTCTAAGAAATAACGAGTTTCCGACATACCAGCAAATATTTTTTCACCCAATCTTGATGATACTTGGTGGTAATTATCAGTACACAGATCCCACTTAGCTCACCAAATTTTGCTCTTCTAGGTTGAAGCGTTCGTCTACAGTAGCAGTTTTTATATTTAGGTTTCCCTCTGTTCTCTCCTTTATAGATAGATGAATTTGGAACTCTAAATCCAACATGGTTTGTAGTAGCTCTTTGAAACTTGACAAAATAAAGGAGTTCTCAGTTTTGTCTCAATGGTTTGTTTCCTCCTCAAGTAGCCCTAGGCGAAGACTGTGGAAAGCACTTTCATTGAGAGTGGTTGCCAAGCTTCTATGAAATTACAAGTTTCCGAAATACCAGCAAATATTTTTTCACCCAATCTTGATGATACTTGGTGGTAATGATCAGTACACAGATCCCACTTGGCTCACCGAATTTTGTTCTTCTAGTTTGAAGCTTTCGTCTACAGTATCAGTTTTTATATTTAGGTTTCCCTCTGTTCTCTCCTATATAGATAGATGAATTTGGAACTCTAAATCCAACATGGTTTGTAGTAGCTCTTTGAAACTTCACAAAATAAAGGAGTTCTGAGTTTTGTCTCTGTGGTTTGTTTCCTATTCAAGTAGCCCTAGGCACAGACTGTGGAAAAGCACTTTCATTGAGAGGGGTTGCCAAGCTTCTAAGAAATGACGAGGTTCCGAAATACCAGCAAATATTTTTTCACCCAATCTTGATGATAATTGGGGGTAATGATCATTACACAAATCCCACTTGGCTCACCAAATTTTGTTCTTCTAGGTTGAAGCGTTCGTCTACACTAGCAGTTTTTATATTTAGGTTTCCCTCTGTTCTCTCCTATATAGATAGATGAATTTGGAACTCTAAATCCAACATGGTTTGTAGTAGATCTTTGAAACTTCTCAAAATAAAGGAGTTCTCAGTTTTGTTTCTATGGTTTGTTTCCTCCTCAATAAGCCCTAGGCACAGACTGTGGAAAAGCACTTTCATTGAGAGGGGTTGCCAAGCTTCTAAGAAATAACGAGTTTCCGTAACACCAGCAAATGTTTTTTCACCCAATATTGATGATACTTGTTGCTAATGATCAGTACACAAATCCCACTTGGCTCACCAAATTTTGTTCTTCTAGTTTGAAGCTTTCGTCTACAGTAGGGGTTTTTATATTTAGGTTTCCCTCTGTTCTCTCCTATATAGATAGATGAATTTGGAACTCTAAATCCAACATGGTTTGTAGTAGCTCTTTGAAACTTGACAAAATAAAGGAGTTCTCAGTTTTGTCTCTATGGTTTGTTTCCTCGTCAAGTAGCCCTAGGCACAGACTGTGGAAAAGCATTTCATTGAGAGGGGTTGTCAAGCTTCTAAGAAATAACGGGTTTCCGAAATACCAGCAAATATTTTTTCACCCAATCTTGATGATACTTGGTGGTAATGATCAGTACACAAATCCCACTTGGCTCACCAAATTTTGTTCTTCTAGGTTGAAGCGTTCGTCTACAGTTGCAGTTTTTATATTTAGGTTTCCCTCTGTTCTCTCCTATATAGATAGATGAATTTGGAACTCTAAATCCAACATGGTTTGTAGTAGCTCTTTGAAACTTGACAAAATAAAGGAGTTCTCAGTTTTGTCTCTATGGTTTGTTTCCTCTTCAAGTAGCCGTAGTCACAGACTGAGGAAAAGCACTTTCATTGAGAGGGGTTGCCAAGCTTCTAAGAAATTACGAGTTTCCGAAATACCAGCAAATATTTTTTCACGCAATCTTGATGATACTTGTTGCTAATGATCAGTACACAAATCCCACTTGACTCACCAAATTTTGCTCTTCTAGGTTGAAGCGTTCGTCTACAGTAGCAGTTCTTATATCTAGGTTACCCTCTGTTCTATCGTATATAGATATATGAATTTGGAACTCTAAATCCAACATGGTTTGTAGTAGCTCTTTGAAACTTGACAAAATAAAGGAGTTCTGAGTTTTGTCTCTGTGTTTTGTTTCCTCTTCAAGTAGCCCTAGGCACAGACTGAGGAAAACCACTTTCATTGAGAGGGATTGCCACGCTTCTAAGAAATAACGAGTTTCCGAAATACCAGCAAATATTTTTTCACCCAATCTTGATGATACTTGTTGCTAATGATCAGTACACAAATCCCATTTGGCTCACCAAATTTTGTTCTTCTAGGTTGAAGCGTTCGTCTACAGTAGCAGTTTTTAAATTTAGGTTTCTCTCTGTTCTCTCCTATATAGATAGATGAATTTGGAACTCTAAATCCAACATGGTTTGTAGTGGCTCTTTGAAACGTGACAAAATAAAGGAGTTCTCTCTTTTGTCTCTATGGTTTGTTTCGTCTTCAAGTAGCCCTAGGCACAGACTGTGGACGCACTTACATTGAGATGGGTTGTCAAGCTTCTAAGAAATAACGGTTTCCAAAATACCAGCAAATATTTTTTCACCCAGTCTTGATGATACTTTGTGGTAATGATCAGTACACAAATCCCACTTGGCTCACCAATTTTGTTCTTCTAGGTTGAAGCGTTCGTCTACAGTAGCAGTTTTTATATTTAGGTTTCCCTCTGTTCTCTCCTGTATAGACAGATGAATTTGGAACTCTAAATCCAACATGGTTTGTACTAGCTCTTTGAAACTTGAAAAATAAAAGCGTTCTCAGTTTTGTCTCTATGGATTGTTTCCTCTTCTCTTAGCCCTAAGCACAGACTGTGGAAAAGCACTTTCATTGAGAGGGGTTGCCAAGCTTCTAAGAAATAACGAGTTTCCGAAACACCAGCAAATGTTTTTTCACCCAATATTGATGATACTTGTTGCTGATGATCAGTACACAAATCCCACTTGGCTCACCAAATTCTGTTCTTCTAGGTTGAAGCGTTCATCTACAGTAGCAGTTTTTATAGTTAGGTTTCCCTCTGTTCTCTCATATATAGATAGATGAATTTGGAACTCTAAATCCAACATGGTTTGTAGTAGCTCTTTGAAACATCACAAAATAAAGGAATTCTGAGTTTTATCTCTGTTGTTTGTTTCCTCTTCAAGTAGCCCTAGGCACAGACTGTGGAAAACCACTTTCATTGAGAGGGGTTGCCACGCTTCTAAGAAATAACGAGTTTCCGAAATACCAGCAAATATTTTTTCACCCAATCTTGATGATATTTGGTGGTAATGATCAGTACACAAATCCCACTTGGCTCACCAAATTCTGTTCTTCTAGGTTGAAGCGTTCATCTACAGTAGCAGTTTTTATATTTAGGTTTCCCTCTGTTCTCTCATATATAGATAGATGAATTTGGAACTCTAAATCCAACATGGTTTGTAGTAGCTCTTTGAAACTTGACAAAATAAAGGAGTTCTCAGTTTTGTCTCTATGGTTTGTTTTGTCTTCAAGTAGCCCAAGGCACAGACTGTGGAAGCACTTTCATTGAGATGGGTTGCCAAGCTTCTGAGAAATAACGAGTTTCCGAAATACCAGCAAATATTTTTTCACCCAATCTTGATGATACTTGGTGGTAATTATCAGTACACAGATCCCACTTAGCTCACCAAATTTTGCTCTTCTAGGTTGAAGCGTTCGTCTACAGTAGCAGTTTTTATATTTAGGTTTCCCTCTGTTCTCTCCTTTATAGATAGATGAATTTGGAACTCTAAATCCAACATGGTTTGTAGTAGCTCTTTGAAACTTGACAAAATAAAGGAGTTCTCAGTTTTGTCTCAATGGTTTGTTTCCTCCTCAAGTAGCCCTAGGCGAAGACTGTGGAAAGCACTTTCATTGAGAGTGGTTGCCAAGCTTCTATGAAATTATAAGTTTCCGAAATACCAGCAAATATTTTTTCACCCAATCTTGATGATACTTGGTGGTAATGATCAGTACACAGATCCCACTTGGCTCACCAAATTTTGTTCTTCTAGTTTGAAGCTTTCGTCTACAGTATCAGTTTTTATATTTAGGTTTCCCTCTGTTCTCTCCTATATAGATAGATGAATTTGGAACTCTATATCCAACATGGTTTGTAGTAGCTCTTTGAAACTTCACAAAATAAAGGAGTTCTGAGTTTTGTCTCTGTGGTTTGTTTCCTATTCAAGTAGCCCTAGGCACAGACTGTGGAAAATCACTTTCATTGAGAGGGGTTGCCAAGCTTCTAAGAAATGACGAGGTTCCGAAATACCAGCAAATATTTTTTCACCCAATCTTGATGATAATTGGGGGTAATGATCAGTACACAAATCCCACTTGGCTCACCAAATTTTGTTCTTCTAGGTTGAAGCGTTCGTCTACACTATCAGTTTTTATATTTAGGTTTCCCTCTGTTCTCTCCTATATAGATAGATGAATTTGGAACTCTAAATCCAACATGGTTTGTAGTAGCTCTTTGAAACTTCACAAAATAAAGGAATTCTGAGTTTTATCTCTGTGGTTTGTTTCCTCTTCAAGTAGCCCTAGGCACAGACTGTGGAAAACCACTTTCATTGAGAGGGGTTGCCACGCTTCTAAGAAATAACGAGTTTCCGAAATACCAGCAAATATTTTTTCACCCAATCTTGATGATATTTGGTGGTAATGATCAGTACACAAATCCCACTTGGCTCACCAAATTCTGTTCTTCTAGGTTGAAGCGTTCATCTACAGTAGCAGTTTTTATATTTAGGTTTCCCTCTGTTCTCTCATATATAGATAGATGAATTTGGAACTCTAAATCCAACATGGTTTGTAGTAGCTCTTTGAAACTTGACAAAATAAAGGAGTTCTCAGTTTTGTCTCTATGGTTTGTTTTGTCTTCAAGTAGCCCAAGGCACAGACTGTGGAAGCACTTTCATTGAGATGGGTTGCCAAGCTTCTAAGAAATAACGAGTTTCCGAAATACCAGCAAATATTTTTTCACCCAATCTTGATGATACTTGGTGGTAATTATCAGTACACAGATCCCACTTAGCTCACCAAATTTTGCTCTTCTAGGTTGAAGCGTTCGTCTACAGTAGCAGTTTTTATATTTAGGTTTCCCTCTGTTCTCTCCTTTATAGATAGATGAATTTGGAACTCTAAATCCAACATGGTTTGTAGTAGCTCTTTGAAACTTGACAAAATAAAGGAGTTCTCAGTTTTGTCTCAATGGTTTGTTTCCTCCTCAAGTAGCCCTAGGCGAAGACTGTGGAAAGCACTTTCATTCAGAGTGGTTGCCAAGCTTCTATGAAATTACAAGTTTCCGAAATACCAGCAAATATTTTTTCACCCAATCTTGATGATACTTGGTGGTAATGATCAGTACACAGATCCCACTTGGCTCACCAAATTTTGTTCTTCTAGTTTGAAGCTTTCGTCTACAGTATCAGTTTTTATATTTAGGTTTCCCTCTGTTCTCTCCTATATAGATAGATGAATTTGGAACTCTAAATCCAACATGGTTTGTAGTAGCTCTTTGAAACTTCACAAAATAAAGGAGTTCTGAGTTTTGTCTCTGTGGTTTGTTTCCTATTCAAGTAGCCCTAGGCACAGACTGTGGAAAAGCACTTTCATTGAGAGGGGTTGCCAAGCTTCTAAGAAATGACGAGGTTCCGAAATACCAGCAAATATTTTTTCACCCAATCTTGATGATAATTGGGGGTAATGATCAGTACACAAATCCCACTTGGCTCACCAAATTTTGTTCTTCTAGGTTGAAGCGTTCGTCTACACTAGCAGTTTTTATATTTAGGTTTCCCTCTGTTCTCTCCTATATAGATAGATGAATTTGGAACTCTAAATCCAACATGGTTTGTAGTAGATCTTTGAAACTTCTCAAAATAAAGGAGTTCTCAGTTTTGTTTCTATGGTTTGTTTCCTCCTCAATAAGCCCTAGGCACAGACTGTGGAAAAGCACTTTCATTGAGAGGGGTTGCCAAGCTTCTAAGAAATAACGAGTTTCCGAAACACCAGCAAATATTTTTTCACCCAATATTGATGATACTTGTTGCTAATGATCAGTACACAAATCCCACTTGGCTCACCAAATTTTGTTCTTCTAGTTTGAAGCTTTCGTCTACAGTAGGGGTTTTTATATTTAGGTTTCCCTCTGTTCTCTCCTATATAGATAGATGAATTTGGAACTCTAAATCCAACATGGTTTGTAGTAGCTCTTTGAAACTTGACAAAATAAAGGAGTTCTCAGTTTTGTCTCTATGGTTTGTTTCCTCGTCAAGTAGCCCTAGGCACAGACTGTGGAAAAGCACTTTCATTGAGAGGGGTTGTCAAGCTTCTAAGAAATAACGGGTTTCCGAAATACCAGCAAATATTTTTTCACCCAATCTTGATGATACTTGGTGGTAATGATCAGTACACAAATCCCACTTGGCTCACCAAATTTTGTTCTTCTAGGTTGAAGCGTTCGTCTACAGTTGCAGTTTTTATATTTAGGTTTCCCTCTGTTCTCTCCTATATAGATAGATGAATTTGGAACTCTAAATCCAACATGGTTTGTAGTAGCTCTTTGAAACTTGACAAAATAAAGGAGTTCTCAGTTTTGTCTCTATGGTTTGTTTCCTCTTCAAGTAGCCGTAGTCACAGACTGAGGAAAAGCACTTTCATTGAGAGGGGTTGCCAAGCTTCTAAGAAATTACGAGTTTCCGAAATACCAGCAAATATTTTTTCACGCAATCTTGATGATACTTGTTGCTAA
The DNA here is from genome assembly GCF_048772815.1 of Callospermophilus lateralis. Classification (NCBI taxonomy): domain Eukaryota; kingdom Metazoa; phylum Chordata; class Mammalia; order Rodentia; family Sciuridae; genus Callospermophilus; species Callospermophilus lateralis. Next base: position 90,436 of record NW_027515116.1, read on the forward strand.
TGATCAGTACACAAATCCCACTTGACTCACCAAATTTTGCTCTTCTAGGTTGAAGCGTTCGTCTACAGTAGCAGTTCTTATATCTAGGTTACCCTCTGTTCTCTCGTATATAGATATATGAATTTGGAACTCTAAATCCAACATGGTTTGTAGTAGCTCTTTGAAACTTGACAAAATAAAGGAGTTCTGAGTTTTGTCTCTGTGTTTTGTTTCCTCTTCAAGTAGCCCTAGGCACAGACTGAGGAAAACCACTTTCATTGAGAGGGATTGCCACGCTTCTAAGAAATAACGTGTTTCCGAAATACCAGCAAATATTTTTTCACCCAATCTTGATGATACTTGTTGCTAATGATCAGTACACAAATCCCATTTGGCTCACCAAATTTTGTTCTTCTAGGTTGAAGCGTTCGTCTACAGTAGCAGTTTTTAAATTTAGGTTTCTCTCTGTTCTCTCCTATATAGATAGATGAATTTGGAACTCTAAATCCAACATGGTTTGTAGTGGCTCTTTGAAACGTGACAAAATAAAGGAGTTCTCTCTTTTGTCTCTATGGTTTGTTTCGTCTTCAAGTAGCCCTAGGCACAGACTGTGGAAGCACTTACATTGAGATGGGTTGTCAAGCTTCTAAGAAATAACGGTTTCCAAAATACCAGCAAATATTTTTTCACCCAGTCTTGATGATACTTTGTGGTAATGATCAGTACACAAATCCCACTTGGCTCACCAATTTTGTTCTTCTAGGTTGAAGCGTTCGTCTACAGTAGCAGTTTTTATATTTAGGTTTCCCTCTGTTCTCTCCTGTATAGACAGATGAATTTGGAACTCTAAATCCAACATGGTTTGTACTAGCTCTTTGAAACTTGAAAAATAAAAGCGTTCTCAGTTTTGTCTCTATGGATTGTTTCCTCTTCTCTTAGCCCTAAGCACAGACTGTGGAAAAGCACTTTCATTGAGAGGGGTTGCCAAGCTTCTAAGAAATAACGAGTTTCCGAAACACCAGCAAATGTTTTTTCACCCAATATTGATGATACTTGTTGCTGATGATCAGTACACAAATCCCACTTGGCTCACCAAATTCTGTTCTTCTAGGTTGAAGCGTTCATCTACAGTAGCAGTTTTTATATTTAGGTTTCCCTCTGTTCTCTCATATATAGATAGATGAATTTGGAACTCTAAATCCAACATGGTTTGTAGTAGCTCTTTGAAACATCACAAAATAAAGGAATTCTGAGTTTTATCTCTGTTGTTTGTTTCCTCTTCAAGTAGCCCTAGGCACAGACTGTGGAAAACCACTTTCATTGAGAGGGGTTGCCACGCTTCTAAGAAATAACGAGTTTCCGAAATACCAGCAAATATTTTTTCACCCAATCTTGATGATATTTGGTGGTAATGATCAGTACACAAATCCCACTTGGCTCACCAAATTCTGTTCTTCTAGGTTGAAGCGTTCATCTACAGTAGCAGTTTTTATATTTAGGTTTCCCTCTGTTCTCTCATATATAGATAGATGAATTTGGAACTCTAAATCCAACATGGTTTGTAGTAGCTCTTTGAAACTTGACAAAATAAAGGAGTTCTCAGTTTTGTCTCTATGGTTTGTTTTGTCTTCAAGTAGCCCAAGGCACAGACTGTGGAAGCACTTTCATTGAGATGGGTTGCCAAGCTTCTAAGAAATAACGAGTTTCTGAAATACCAGCAAATATTTTTTCACCCAATCTTGATGATACTTGGTGGTAATTATCAGTACACAGATCCCACTTAGCTCACCAAATTTTGCTCTTCTAGGTTGAAGCGTTCGTCTACAGTAGCAGTTTTTATATTTAGGTTTCCCTCTGTTCTCTCCTTTATAGATAGATGAATTTGGAACTCTAAATCCAACATGGTTTGTAGTAGCTCTTTGAAACTTGACAAAATAAAGGAGTTCTCAGTTTTGTCTCAATGGTTTGTTTCCTCCTCAAGTAGCCCTAGGCGAAGACTGTGGAAAGCACTTTCATTGAGAGTGGTTGCCAAGCTTCCATGAAATTACAAGTTTCCGAAATACCAGCAAATATTTTTTCACCCAATCTTGATGATACTTGGTGGTAATGATCAGTACACAGATCCCACTTGGCTCACCAAATTTTGTTCTTCTAGTTTGAAGCTTTCGTCTACAGTATCAGTTTTTATATTTAGGTTTCCCTCTGTTCTCTCCTATATAGATAGATGAATTTGGAACTCTATATACAACATGGTTTGTAGTGGCTCTTTGAAACTTCACAAAATAAAGGAGTTCTGAGTTTTGTCTCTGTGGTTTGTTTCCTATTCAAGTAGCCCTAGGCACAGACTGTGGAAAAGCACTTTCATTGAGAGGGGTTGCCAAGCTTCTAAGAAATGACGAGGTTCCGAAATACCAGCAAATATTTTTTCACCCAATCTTGATGATAATTGGGGGTAATGATCAGTACACAAATCCCACTTGGCTCACCAAATTTTGTTCTTCTAGGTTGAAGCGTTCGTCTACACTAGCAGTTTTTATATTTAGGTTTCCCTCTGTTCTCTCCTATATAGATAGATGAATTTGGAACTCTAAATCCAACATGGTTTGTAGTAGCTCTTTGAAACTTCACAAAATAAAGGAATTCTGAGTTTTATCTCTGTGGTTTGTTTCCTCTTCAAGTAGCCCTAGGCACAGACTGTGGAAAACCACTTTCATTGAGAGGGGTTGCCACGCTTCTAAGAAATAACGAGTTTCCGAAATACCAGCAAATATTTTTTCACCCGATCTTGATGATATTTGGTGGTAATGATCAGTACACAAATCCCACTTGGCTCACCAAATTCTGTTCTTCTAGGTTGAAGCGTTCATCTACAGTAGCAGTTTTTATATTTAGGTTTCCCTCTGTTCTCTCATATATAGATAGATGAATTTGGAACTCTAAATCCAACATGGTTTGTAGTAGCTTTTTGAAACTTGACAAAATAAAGGAGTTCTCAGTTTTCTCTCAATGTTTGTTTCCTCCTCAAGTAGCCCTAGGCGAAGACTGTGGAAAGCACTTTCATTGAGAGTGGTTGCCAAGCTTCTATGAAATTACAAGTTTCCGAAATACCAGCAAATATTTTTTCACCCAATCTTGATGATACTTGGTGGTAATGATCAGTACAGAAATCCCACTTTGCTCACCAAATTTTGTTCTTCTAAGTTGAAGCGTTCGTCTACAGTAGCAGTTTTTATATTTATGTTTCTCTCTGTTCTCTCCTATATAGATAGATGAATTTGGAATTCTAATTCCAACATGGATTGTAGTAGCTCTTTGAAACTTGACAGAATAAAGGAGTTCTCAGTTTTGTCTCTATGGTTTGTTTTGTCTTCAAGTAGCCCAAGGTACAGACTGTGGAAGCACTTTCATTGAGATGGGTTGCCAAGCTTCTAAGAAATAACGAGTTTCCGAAATACCAGCAAATATTTTTTCAC